>NC_057393.1:83429665-83430902 GCF_019320065.1 Cervus canadensis
AAAAAAAAAAAAAAGACAGAAGATAACAAATGCTGATGAGGTTGCAGAGCAAAGGGAATCCTCTCCTCTTGGTGGGATTGTAAACTAGTAGAGCCACTGTGGGAAACGGTGTACAGGATCCTCAAAAACGAAAAATAGAACTACCATGTGATCCAGCAGTCCTATATGATTGCTGGATGTGATACAGAACTACCGTGTGATCCGGCAGTCCTATATGATTGCTGGATGTGATCCAGAACTACCGAGTGATCCGGCAGTCCTACATGATTGCTGGATGTGATCCAGAACTACCATATGATCCAGCAGTCCTGTATGATTGCTGGATGTGATCCAGAACTACCATATGATCCAGCAGTCCTGTATGATTGCTGGATGTGATCCAGAACTACCATATGATCCAGCAGTCCTGTATGATTGCTGGATGTGATCCAGAACTACCATATGATCCAGCAGTCCTGTATGATTGCTGGATGTGATCCAGAACTACCATATGATCCAGCAGTCCTGTATGATTGCTGGATGTGATCCAGAACTACCATATGATCCAGCAGTCCTGTATGATTGCTGGATGTGATCCAGAACTACCATATGATCCAGCAGTCCTGTATGATTGCTGGATGTGATCCAGAACTACCATATGATCCAGCAGTCCTGTATGATTGCTGGATGTGATCCAGAACTACCATATGATCCAGCAGTCCTGTATGATTGCTGGATGTGATCCAGAACTACCATATGATCCAGCAGTCCTGTATGATTGCTGGATGTGATCCAGAACTACCATATGATCCAGCAGTCCTATATGATTGCTGGATATGATCCAGAACTACCATATGAAGTGCCATAAGATCCAGCAATTTGGGGAATATATCCAAAGGAAATGAAAACATTAATGAGAAAAGATATCTGCACCCCCATTTTCAGAGCAGCATTATGATAACCACGACAGTGGAAGCAATCATTGATGGATGAATGCATAAAGAAATTGTGTTACCTATGTACAGTGGAATAATGTTCAGCTATCAAAATGGGGAGATTCTGCCATTTGGGACAACATGGATGGACCTTCAGGGTGTTAGCTAAGTCCAACAGCGAAAGACAAATACTGTATGATCTCATGTATTTGTGGAATCTGAAACAGTAACAACAAAAAGAAACTCAGGAAAAGAGATCAGCTTTGCGGTTATCAGAGGTGGAGAAGAGGGAAATTGGAGGAAGGGTCAAAATTACAAGCTTC
>NC_057393.1:83431002-83488293 GCF_019320065.1 Cervus canadensis
GCCAAAGCATTGATGCTTTCCAACTGTGGTGCTATGTAAGACTCTTGCGAATTCTCTTGGACAGCAAGGATATCAAACCAGTCATTCCTATAGGAAATCAACCCTGAATATTCACTGGAAGGACTGATACAGAAGCTCCAATACTTGGGCTACCTGATGCGAAGAGTCGACTCACTGGAAAAGACCTTGATGATGGGAAAGACTGAAGGCAGGAGAAGGGCACGAGAAAGGATGAGATGGTTGGCTGGCATCACTGACTCACTGGACATGAGTTTGTGCAAACTGCAGGAGATGGTGAAGGCCAGGGAAGCCTGGCATGCTGCAGTCCATAGGGTTGCAAACAGTCAGACACGACTGAGCAACTGAACAACAAAGATTGGCTTTACCCATTAATGGGCTCATGCCAATTACGTATTTTGACTTACTAATGTGTATTGAAGATCATTGTTAATAGATCTCTGTTTACTTCATTCTTCACAACCACTAAAGAATCTAGATAAACCATATTCCTCCTGAAGACTGATTCAAAGACTGGTTCAAGTTTAATACCATGCAACATTGTTATTCAACTTGGACCTTCACCCTCCCACCCTGCAACGACTTACAACAGAAAGTGTTCAATGTTAGATGAGTTGACCTCAAGCTACGGTTTTACCTCTTTCTGGAAAATTAAGCAAATGTGTAGACACAGTAGTTACACAGTAGTTACAACCCTAATGGCAGATCTCCACTTTGTGTTTTTTTCCATAATCTTATGATTCTAACATGAAAACAAGCAAATTTACCTTTCTATGTCACACAATTAACCAAAGTCGTGCACCAAATAACCTTCAGAATAATGCAGAGATATATCAAAATGTATTTTGAAAATAATCAGGTATTAAATTTTGATAGTTTAAGAGCATAAGAAAATAGGCAGGACACCATACCAAAGGACATGGGATTTTGACTCAATGCATAGCCAGGCAAGGGATTCTAGGTAAATCAGCCTGAGTTTCCCCATCCCTAAGTGGCAATATACTCAACTATGCTTCAAAGAACAGTTCTGAAACAAATAAGAAAATCAATGTACTGCAAACAGAAAATGTCAATAAAATTTTATTTTCTCAGTGTAATAAAAAATGTATCTCACAATGAAAACTCAGAAAGACAGAGATATAAATTAAGACAAAAGTTGATCTTCTACCAAGAAATGTGAAGATGGTATTCTCTGGAGTGGAACAGATGGTCTGAGGTAGACTCAGGTTTGTTTTTTCTCAGCCACCCATCTGCTGAGTGGCCTTTGGCAAGACACAATAACCACTGAGGGCCAACTTGTTCACGAACTATGGAGATATCAAATTTCTCTAAAAAATAAAGTTGTCATTGCTGTTGCTTAAGTTGCTAACTGAAGACAAGAACGAAGCAAAATTACATCTACCATATGGGGCAAAATATCCTCTAAAATGTTTATATATCTTACAATTCCAATATAATTGTGGTCTGTATTCCACTGACTTATTAATATATGGAATACTGTAGAAAAGAAATATCAAATTGGATATAAGGAAAATCTTAGTTCACATTTTCCTCTTTATGTTTTCAAAATTCTAATCACAATATTTCCCCAGGCTAGGAAAGTGAATATTGCTAGACTTTCACACATTTGATGGCAGTCCATTGTTCTGGGTAGTTTTCCTTGTCATATTCGTTTTCTCTTCATCATTTTGCACCAAACATTAACAGAAGATTTCCTTAAAGAAGGAAATATGTATCCTGTCTCATTCACAGGACAAATTCTTTCAGAGATCAGCTATTTCAAAGACAAGGTTAAATGTGACCGTAAGAGATGAAACTAATATGTCTCAGTTTCCATAGGTCTCAAGCCTTTGGATCCCTTCAGAAAAGCTCAAGTCATTCCAAGTGGCATTGTTAAGAACACAGGTCTAAGTGGGAAAGGCTCTGTTAGCAGGTAAAACAGGTTAACTGACAGTACATCACCATTATAAAGAGTCATAGCCTGCAAATTTACCAGTTAATTATGAAAATCCCTAGTGAATTGATAGGGGTTCATATGATTTGCTCAATGCTCATATTTTCTCCTTGGCATACATACATCTTTTGTAATATAATCTTATTAAACATAATAAGTAGATATGTCAGTCTATCTTATTTTTCTAATTATTTTAACATTCAGCTGACTCAAATGTGACAGCGCAAATCTAGAGGCGTACTAGTTTGACATTCAACACTGCACGACCTCTCTCCTTTTGTATTACATAACAGGAATGTTGTATTAGATCAATCCTGTTCATTTGTATCTTTTTATTTTTTAAATTCTGGAAGTATGATAATACATTTACAGGAGATTTGGAAAATACGGAACAAAGTTACATATAGTTTTACTATATATTACAATTATTTTTTAAATAGATAAATTAAGATTTTCGCTTGGAGTTTCAATATTAAACTCTCAAAAATTAATAGAATGAATAGACAAAAAAGTAGAAGAATATAGGAGACCTGAAAAGCACTATGAAACTATTCAGCAGAATTAAGATTTATACAATTTTCACACAACAGCAGGATATAAATTCCAAGTTCCCATAGACTATAAACCAGGAGACACTGGAACTATAACCAAGGATATAAAAAAAGATGCAATTTCATGGTCTGAAGGTATTGAAATCATACAGAGTCTGTTCTCTTATCACTGCTGTTTACATGAATCTTAAGTGGAAGTCATTGTTGGTGAGAACACACATATAAGGCAATTTGAAAGCAAGACATTCAAAGAGAAACTGAGGAAAGACTTCTGCTATGAATTAAGCCTCAAAATGATCTGCAAGAGTCTATTAAAATTCACATGTGCTACTAATGATTCATTGGATACAGCCTCCTGCTTTAGAACACTGATAAGTCAAACCCGTATCTGTCACAAGCTCAATAAAAACTTAATAAACCAACTTTCCACACTCTAGATAATGGCCCACTTACTTAATTTGCATATAAAGCACACAACTTCCAGTCATATATGTTAATGATGTTCCATGAAGTTGGGCTCAAATTTGAGAAATCTGATGTTAAAAAAGCTATGGAACTTCACCATCAAATTCAGAGCTTAGAGCTGACTAACCAGCTAAATAAATGGATGAAGAAAGAAACCACAAAAACAAACCAGTCAGTGGAAGTACCCACAAATTACGTTGCAGCAATGTTTCACTCTATTCAATAGTCTTTTTTTAAGAATTAGCAAGATACATACATGTCTATTGCATATGTACACAGTAAATAATTGGCACAGTCATGATATCAAATATACAAAAATAATTATGGCAGAAATAACGCATGTCCTACGTATTTATCAGATATCAGAGTCTGTGACATCTCAGCCTTGCCCCCTGCAAGGGCCCAGTGTGCCACAGACAATGAGCAAACTTGGCAGATTCACCCACTGAAAATTTCCAATGATCCACAGAGTTGTCTCTGCGGAAATTTGGAAAAAAAAAAAAAGAGAGAGAGAGAGAGATTTCGGTAGAACCTATTCATTAGCTAATTTCCTGAAATATTTGGGAAAAAAATAATTTTTACTGTAACCTGGCCAACCTAATCATCTGACATATGACCTCTGTCACAAAATCCATACCGCCTTATCTCATAGTCTGCTTAAAGAAAAGGGAACAACTCACACTAACTTGTGGATAAGGGCAATCAACAGGTTCTAACTTAGCTAGAGCACTATAAAACGCCAAAGGAGGGTGGGAAGTGAAAACAATAATTATGGCTTCTACATCAAGTTATGCAGGCGATGAGACGATGTCTTCAAATTTAATTAACAATGTAATACAGTGCAGATTTATTCAGGCATAACCATACAACCATCTCACTCTTTGCAGGCATCTCATTCTGTGAAAGTGTGCTGGATAATTTCATCTAAATTAATTTAAAATGGCAAGGGCTAACTTAATTACTCAGCATCAGTCTGAACAAATTAAGCTGGAATCAAGTCAGTAGTATGACTCAAATCTCAAAACTGAAACTCCAAGCAGACTCAGATGGAGACAGTCAACACCTTGGAATTCCTACCAGGAATTCCGCTTGCATGGATTTTCTTAAAGAAAATGGCTTTAAGAATGTAGGAAATAGCCATGTAGACATAGCTTTAAGAATGTAGGAAATAGCCATGTAGACACAATTATGTAAATAATAATGGCTATATGTAACTTTTCAAGTGTCCTCTGTGTGCTAAGTCCTAAATCGCATCAAATCTCTATAAGACAAGTATTACTATCTTCACTTTGGAATTGAATAAACGGTGAGTCAGAAAATTAAATGACTTGATTTAAACTAGAAACTATTAAGAGGCATATTTGCTTAGCCCCAAACCCATATATCACACTGTCCCTGTCAAGGTACCCTAATTACCAGCTTTTTTTTTTTTCATTTTGTTTTCCTGTACATTTGTCGGAACAGCTTTATTATCGATAAATCAAACCTCAATGTAACAGTGTAAACACTCTAGAAGAACCCACACACAGAATTAAAGCCACAAATACCCCCAAACTCTATGACTCTGGCTTAAGGGACAGTTCCTAAGTTCATTACCTAGTATGAGACCCCTGGGAAAGTACTATCAAAAGCAAAAGTGATTAAAACAGTGATCCTCCCTGTGGGTATATCTGGATATAGGGATCATTCCCTCATTGTCTGAAGATTATGTCAATGGGCGATGTAATACTTTCTGGTTGAAAAATCTTGACAAGAGACAGGTAAATAGTAGAGTTAGAAAACTAAGGAGACACTTCAGCTGTATTTGCGATACCTAACCTGAAATAATGTAGGTGATCTGGACATACTTGAGAGTCCTATTAATCCATGTAATTTACAAACATGCAGCTTAAGATAAAAGGATACCAATACAATTTGAGTAATCAAAAACTCCATTCCCCCCAGCACATAATTTAGACCAGAAGGGGGCTAATGGTAACACAAATAATACTTTAAGAATGATAACTATAGCAGCTATATATATGATGTATGAAAGCTGAAGTATGACACTTTTTAGTGACACTTTCTATGTTCAAGGATCAAATTGGGAAATATAAAAAGATTTATAAGCTACATTTTAAAAATCATCCTCAGCTATAAGGAGAAATTCTCACCGTTTCTTTTAAAAATGTAGGCAAAACTATAACCTATACTTACTGAGAGAAAAACATTCAAGAGATGGTCATTGAATGTCCCCAAATACTGGAGTTAGCAGATAAAGACTTCAAAGAAAATGTTAAACATAAATATATTTAAAGTCTGGAGAAGGAAATGACAACCCACTCACGTATTCTTGGCTGGTGGACTACAGTCCAAGGAATCACAAAGAGTTGGACACAACTCAGAGACTAAATAATGACATATTTAAAGAACTGAAGGAAAAAAATGTTTAAAGAAATAAAGTATGATAATAATGAATCAATGAACAGAAATGCTCACTAAACATATATGAATTATACAAAGAAGAGTAAATGGAAATTCTATATTTTAGTGTAATAACTTAAATAATAAAAATATTAGAGGACCCCAGTATCAAATTTAAAATGAAAGGAAAAAGTTTCAGTGAACTTGAAGGTTATTCAATAAAAATTATTCAACTGGAAGTATACAGTGGGAAAAAAACAATTAAGCCTCAAAACCCTATGGAATAATATCAATATAAATGTAATGGGACTCCCAGAAGAATAGGAAAGAAATAAAAGAATAGAAAATATATTTGAATAAATAAAAGCCAAAAGCTGCCAAAATTTAATGAGAAACATTCATACTGCTGAACGTCAAAGAGAAAAACAGAAAGGAAATATTTAAAGCAGCAAGACAAAAAATTATTCATCACAATATGATTAGTTGCTGACTTCTCATTTTAATCAACAGAGCACAGACGGCAGTTGATGACTTATTCAAAGAACTGAAAGAAAAAAGTCATCAACCCAAAATTCAATATAGAGCTAAACAATTTTTCACACATTAATTAAAATGAAGACATTCCAAGATAAAAAAGGATGGAGAATTTATTGCTACCACAGTTGCCCTACAAGAATGTCCACTCTCACCACTTTTATTCATAATAGTACTGGAAGTCCTAACCAAAGCAAGAAGGAAAGAAAAATAAAAGGAACTCAAGCTGAAAAGAAAAAAGCAAAATTCTTTCTATAAGCAGATGACCTAATATTATACATCAAAAATACTAAAATGCCACCAAAATTCTTCTTATAAATAGAAAGATATTCTAGGCTCAAAGATTGGAAGAAGTATCTTATAAAAATATCTACACTACCTAAAGTGATCTCCAGGTTCAATACAGTCACTGTCAAAATTCCAACTTCATTTTTCACACAAATAGAACAAACAATCCTAAAACTTAAATGTAACCACAAAAGATCTCAAATAGCCAAGGCTATCCTGAGAAAGAAGAAAGCTGAAGGCTTCATGCTTCCTGAACTTAAAGTACATTACATCACTCATTATCAGAGAAATGCAAATCAAAACCACAATGAGGTACCACTACACGCCAGTCAGAATGGCTGCTATCCAAAACTCTACAAGCAATAAATGCTGGAGAGGATGTGGAGAAAAGGGAACCCTCTTACACTGTTGGTGGGAATGCAAACTAGTACAGCCGCTATGGAGAACAGTGTGGAGATTTCTTAAAAAACTGGAAATAGAACTGCCATATGACCCAGCAATCCCACTTCTGGGCATACACACTGAGGAAACCAGATCTGAAAGAGACACGTGCACCCCAATGTTCATCGCAGCACTGTTTATAATAGCCAGGTCACGGAAGCGACCTAGATGCCCATCAGCAGACGAATGGATAAGGAAGCCGTGGTACATATACACCATGGAATATTACTCAGCCGTTAAAAAGAATTCATTTGAATCAGTCCTAATGAGATGGATGAAACTGGAGCCCATTATACAGAGTGAAGTAAGCCAGAAAGAAAAACACCAATACAGTATACTAACACATATATATGGAATTTAGAAAGATGGTAATGATAACCCTGTATGCGAGACAGCAAGAGAGACACAGTTGTATTGAGCAGTCTTTTGGACTCTGTGGGAGAGGGCGAGGGCGGGATGATATGGGAGAATGGCATTGAAATGTGTAAATTATCACATGTGAAATGAATCGCCAGCCCAGGTTTGATGCATGGTAAGGATGCTCGAGGCTGGTACACTGGGATGACCCAGAGGGATGGGATGGGGAGGGAGGTTGGAGGGGGGTTCAGGATTGGAAACACATGGGAGGGGGTTTCAGGATGGGGAACACATGACACGCATTCAAGTCAATGTATGGCAAAACAAATACAATGCTGTAAAGTAAAATAAATTAATTGATTAATTTAAAAAATAATAATAAACTACATTACAAAGTTATAGTAATCAAAACATGAAAAAGACACATAGACCAATAAAACATTACAGAAACCAAAAAATAAATCCATGCACATACAGTCAATTCATCGACAGCACTTAAGCCAAGAATACAAAATAGGGAAAGGATAATCTCTTCAATAAGTGGTGCTAAGAAAATTGTATGGTCACACGTAAAAGAATGAAAACTGAACCACTGTCTTACACACCACACATAAAAATCAACTCAAGACCATCTAAAGACTTGCAGGTAAGACCTGAAGGTGTAACACTCCTAGAGGAGTGGACGGGGCGGGGGGGCGGGGGGGGGGGGGCGGGGGGTCCTTGACATTAACCTTGGCAAATTTTTTTTTTTAATTTGACACCAAAAGCAAAGGCAACAACTAAATAAGTGGTACTACATCAAAGCAAAAAGCTTCTACAGAGTAAATAAAACCACCAACAAAATGAAAAGGTAAATCATATCTCTGGCAAGGGATAAATATCCAAAATGTAAAATGAATGTATATAACTCAATAGAAAACAATCTGGTTTAGAAACTGGCAGAGAAAGTGAACAGACATTTTCCCAAAGAACACAAACAAATGGCCAACAGGTATAAAAAAAAGTGTTCTACCTCATTAGTTATCAGGAAAATGCAAATCAAAACCACAATGAGATATCACCTCACACCAGTTAAAAAGGTATTTATAAAAAAAAAAAAAAGATAAATAACAAGCACTCAGTTGGACATAGAGGAAAGGAAACACTTTAACACTCTTGTAAGAACTTAAATTGGTGTAACTACTATGGAAAACAGTATAAAGAAAAATTAAAAATAAATCTACCATATGATCCAATAATTCTACTTCTGGATATAGATTTAAAGTCTTCAAGGAGATATCTGCAGTCCTATGTTCACTGCAACATTTTTCAAAATAGACAAGATAAGGGAACAATCTAAGTGTCTATCAAAGAATAAACGGTAAATGGAGAAGGAAGATGCGAAATATATACACACACACACACATATATATACACAAATACATATATACATCTATATATGTATTTACACACACACACACACACACCCCATGGAGAATTATTCAGCCATGAGAAAGAAGGAAATAATGCCATTTATGACAATATGGATTTTGAGATTGTTGTGCTAAATGAGACATCAGACAAAGAAAAATAGTATATGATATGGAATGTTTTAAAAAGCCAGAGACTCAGAAACAAGAGACTAGAATGGTGATTACCAGGGGAAAGGGGGAAATATTTGCAAAGAGTACAAACTTCCAGTTTAAGATGAGTAAATTCTGAGGATCTAATCTACAGCACAGAAATTACAGTTAATAATACTGTATTATATACCTTAAAGGTGCTAAGAGGGAAAGTCTTAAATGTTCTTGTAAAAAAAGAATAGTAATTATGTGAGGTAATGCATTCATATATATGTACATATATAATAAATAGACATATATGATAACAGTACAAAATGAATGAAGCTATGTGGAGTAAAGTTTCTATATTTTGCTGGTATTAAATTAGTATTAATCTGAAGTAGATTTGGAAGTTACAACAATGACTTAAAATAAGGTATATTATAATCCCTACAGTAACTATTAAGAACACAGCTGAAAAGATATAAACTTAAAAAAAAATGTTTTCAAAATGTCACACTAACCATTAACAAAAGAAAAATCAGAAACAGAGGAACAACAACAAAGGAGGCATATTTTAAAAAATGGCAGGTGTTAATCCAACCATTTCCTACTTATTTTAAAAAGAAAATGTGTTATATAGAATGGAATATTATTCAGTCTTTAAAAAAGAAAGAAATGCTGACATTCAACAACAACATCAATGAACCTGGAATTATGCTGAGTGATAGAAACTGGATTTCTAAAGACAAATACTGCATAATCTCAATTATATGTGGAATCAAAAACAGTCAAACTCATAAAAGAAGTGGAATGGTTGTTGCCAAGAGGTGGGAGTTAGAGGAAAAGGAG
This sequence comes from Cervus canadensis, assembly GCF_019320065.1. Taxonomy (NCBI): domain Eukaryota; kingdom Metazoa; phylum Chordata; class Mammalia; order Artiodactyla; family Cervidae; genus Cervus; species Cervus canadensis. The sequence goes on from NC_057393.1 coordinate 83,440,407, forward strand.
AGATGCTGGGCAAGGAGTACAAAGTTGCAGTTATCCAAAATGAATGACTCTGTAGATCTAATGCACAACATAGTAAGGATAGTTCCTAATACTGGATTGCATACTTGAAATTTACTAAGAGAGTTAATCTTAAGTGCTCTCAGCACCTAAAAAACAACTGTAACATATGAGTGATGGATATGTTAACTAGCTTGATTGTTGTAACATTTCACATGTGTGTATATATATATATATATGTATATATATATATATATATGAAAACATCACATTTTGTACCTCAAATATCTACAATGTTTGTTAATTACAACCTCAATAAAGCTGGGGGTAAGGGAATCTCATTGTCTAATAAATTAAGACCTATCTTCCCTATCTGGTATTCATATTCTGGATCCAACCTAATTTTCCAGCCTACACTAAATGCTTACAACAATACACTAAGTTAGATAATTCTCTACTTTTCACAAATACATCTAATTTTCCCGTCTTTGGCCTTTGTCCAATTTCTACTCATCATTCAACTCCAACTTCAACTACAATCCCATCCATGAAGCATCTCCTGATGACCCAAACTGCCAGATATTATACCTATTTTTATGCAGCATATCATTCATGCTACTTCGTAACTTAATGAGACTTTGTTACCCTCCATAAATACCTTATTTCTTATGTGCTTTGATGAATATTCTTAATAGTCGTAAAGAGATGGGAATACCAGGCCACATTACCTGCCACTTGAGAAATCCATAAACAGGTGAAGAAGCAACAGTCAGAACCAGACATGGAACAACAAACTGGTTCAAAATTGAGAAAGGAGTACGTCAAGGCTGTTTGCAGTCATCCTATTTAACTTACACGCAGAGTACATCATGCAAAATGCCAGGCTGGATAAGGTACAAGCTGGAAACAAGATTGCCAGGAGAAATATCAATAACCTCAGATAAGCAGACGACACCACCCTCATGGCAGAAGGCAAAAAGGAACTAAAGAGCCGCTGGAGGAAGGTGAAAGAGGAGAGTGAAAAAGTTGACTTAAAATCCAACATTCAAAAAATGAATCATGGCATCCGGTCTCAGCACTTCATGGCAAATAGATGGGGAAAAAATGCGACAGACTATTGTCTTGGGGTCCAAAATTAATGCAGATGGTGACTGCAGCTATGTAATTAAAGGATACTTGCTCCTTGGGAGAAAACTATGACAAAGCATATTATCTAGCATACACAGACAGCGTATTAAACAACAGAGACATTACTTTGTGAACAAAGGTCTGTCTAGCTATGGTTTTTCCAGTAGTCATGTATGGATGAGAGAGTTGGACCATAAAGAAGGCTGAATGCTGAAGAATTGATGCTTTCAAAGTGCGGTGTTGGAAAAGACTCCTGAAAGTACCTTGGGCTGCAAGGAGATCTAATCAGTCAATTCTAAAGGAAATCAACACTGAATATTCATTGGAAGGACTGATGCTGAAGCTCCAATACTTTGGCCACCTGAAGTGAAGAGCAGACTGCCTAGAAAAGACCCTGATGCTGGAAAAGACTGAGGGCAGGAAGAGAAGGGGGTGACAGAGGATGAGATGGTTGGATGTTATCATCGACTCAATGGACATGAGTTTGAGCAAACACCAGGAGACAGTGAAGGGCAGGGAAGCCTGGCACGCTGCAGCCCATGGAATCACAAAGAGTTGGACAAGAAGGAGCAACTGAACAACAAATAGTGTTGCCTGTGCCTCATGCAAATGTCTACTGAAGAAAAACAGTTCTGTGACATAGTACATGTACCATCTCATTGCAAACAGACCAGGGAAAAAATATTTGTATATAAGCCCTAGGAATATTTTTTAATTATCTTTTAAATATTGACTGATAAGTTTTAAATGAAGGGTACAAGTTTTCAATAATACAGGTATGATTCTTCAAAGATAAACGTATGTTAAAATAATGCAAAAACTAACATTTTGATATTATGATGACCTAAAAATTCAAGTTTATGCTGACTGGAAAAAATATCTTCATAGGATTGAATATTAAGCAATCAAAAATATCTACACAGAATTTAATTTCATTATTTCAGGATCCTTTTTTGTAGGAAATGAAATAAAATTGATACATACCAAATCCATTCACAGGCAGGTTACTAACCTGAAAGATTCATTGGGTTTTTACAGGAATAAATTCTTTACTAATAAAAATTACAGGCTTCTAAATCTTTTATTTGGCAAGTACCATAGTAGACTTAAAGGTCTAATGCCAGATTTAATCCCAGTAAAGAGACTTAATGATAAAATCACCCCATCAAAATAACCATCCATCTATTTTCTACAAGCTAATCCCAGTTTACATTAATTTCATCCACATTAACCACAGCTTATGTTTATACCCATAAGTGGTTAAAGAATGAATGACCTACTTAAACGTTGGTGTCTGCTGAAATGCATCTTTGTTAGACTGATCTCATTTCCCGCAGAAACCAATTTCACTTTCTTTATGACAGAGCACCAGATCATAATGATAAGTGAAAAACAAGCAACATAAAGTACCAGGGACTCCAGGAAAACCTTCATCTCTGTTCAACAAAATATTCCCTTCTTTAAGCATTAAATCACCCAAACTTTTACAGGTTATACCTGTAACACTAACCAACCATTAAATTGATACACACTCAATAAAGGGCTTCCCCAGTAGCTCATGGTTAAAGAATCTCCTGCAATGAAGGAGCCGCAGGAGATGTGGGTTCAATCCCTGAGCTGGGAAGATCCCGTGGAGGAGGGCATGGCAACCCACTCCAGTATTCTTGCCTGGGGAATCCAATGGGGAGTATTCTTGCCTAGAGAATCCCATGGACAGAGGAGCCTGGCAGGCTACAGTCCATGAGATCACAGAGAGATGGACACTACAGAAGCAACTCAGCACAAACACACATACACATATTCAATAAAACTAGCAATTAATTTGTCATAGTGTACTCAAATTCAGATTAGCAGTCTGACCACCTGTAAGGCTAGTATAACATTTTATCTATATAACTTTAAACCTCTAGCTAGAAACAGGTTTTTAAAGGATAGTATAAAAATTCAACTTCTTAAGTAAAGTTTTATTTTCAAGGATGCCTAATTGCGATATGTAAATCTTTCATACATGTTATAAAAGATTAAAAATGAAAATTAATAATACAAATAGCATTTTCTATAGTACAAATCTGTTATATTATAATTGCAATAGAAAACATTATTTTTTGCTTGGGTTTTGAATAAAAATGTGACTAAACATGCTTCCTTATTTTTAAAATCTTAAGACTGAAATTCTGTGAAACAATAATATGAAAGGCTGGCTTTCAAGTACAGTTTCTCCCAATGATTTATTTTAATGACTTTCAAAACAGAAAAACATGCACAGATCCAAATGAAAAAGGATTTCTGTTTTTCATTCTAATCCACCAATTATAAAAGGATTTTTGTTGAAATTTAGCTAGTAACTCTCCATATTCCCCATTGTCAACCAGTTCTTAAACTAGTTACACATTTTTTTATATTTTTAACAAACGATTCAAATTTCACTTTACCTTATTTAAACAATTAGAAAATTTTACATCCATATTTTTTAAAGTCTGCTTACGTCAAAGTTTATATACCTGACAGACTTAGAGCATTTTTGGCACATACTGATGCAATGTAAAAACATACTCAAATATCAATTTTCAAAATGTTCTCTCCATGGTAAGATTACTTAGAAAGCAGGTACTTTTTCACTGTAAAAATGTCATCTTCACCTTGGAAATAACTCCAAGGGACCTGTGTCATGAAAAGCTCCTGATTATGTCACTGCAATTCTGGAACAGTTAATTTTTTGTAAAAATAAACATTAAAATTAAGTAAATTCAAATTAAATACTTTGCCACAAAATTACAAGAAGGCTGTCTATAGTATAAATATACAGTATAAACAGTATGAATGAGATGTGCACATCTCATTTTAAAGAATTGTGAAGAATTTATATTGTAGCTCCAACTTCTTTGCTGCAATAGTGTGCCTAAGAAAGAAAGTATGAATCAATCCCATGTAAGGAGCTAATTCTGTGAATTTACCCAAGACTCTTGATAGACGCAAGATTTGCCCAAGTGTTTTCCCCGCAAAATGTGACATTTTGTCTTTTACTATTAAAGAAGACAAAATAAGAAGCTGCTAAATATTTTTCAGGGATATTTGAAGTCATGAAACTCAAACCTCATGTTCTAAATATTTACTTCTTAAATGTCTTACTGAAATGACGACACACTCTCATGAGCTTATATTAAAGGAACAACTGATCCACAGAGTAAGATGTGCAATTAACAATAATATAAATCCCTACATATCCCCTGATAGATTTAAATGGTTTGAGCCATTTTCTTTTCAGATGTAATTACTGTCATTGTTTTGATCTCATAACACAGCTAGCAAAGAGTTTATGGAAATAAAAATATCAGCTATTCTAATTTTTTTTCATTTGTACTTAACATTACCAGCATAGTTTTCAATTTGTGTCTCTCTGCAAAATACCTTAATGCCAGTTGTCTACTTTTCAAGCTAATTTAAGCACAACTAAAAGATTTATAATAATGATGATAAGAATAACACTCACCTAGTATCTATACTTTTCCCTCTTCTTTAAGCACTTGATATTTATTAACTCAATTCATCTATAAAGGTACATAAGATAGATATCTAATAAACTAAATTAATGTTACGTTATGAGATAACGTATCAAACAAATCTGAACTGTGGGACGCCCACTCATCTCCAGGATGCCTTGCATTCATTAGGCAACAAATGATGATGATAAGAAACCAAATGTCATTGAGACCAACAGTGGGAGAAACAAATTGTGTCATAATTATTAGTGAAATTTCATTGTTTTCTTTCCTGTTTTTGGCTAAAACTAGTATTTAAAATGTTACATTATCTTTCCACACTCCATTGAATTGCCATGTCTAACCCCTAGAGGCAACACTTTAGATTGGAGACTACCACAAGAAATATTAGGAGTCTACTATTTTGTTATTTTGTAGACTACAATAGAATAATAATACTGGGCAGACAGTACAGTTAAACGTAAAGGTCATACTTAAGATAACTATTAAAAACTTTAAAATAACTTACATATATATATATATATATATAAAATATAGTAATAAAGTGTATTTAGTACTGGGAATAATAGTTTCCATGACCTGTATAAATATCACAGAAATGGAACAGACTCTGGTTAAAACACTGGATCTATCAGGAGCCATGAAATTTGATAGAAAGCTAACAAATAAGGAACAAAGTTCAAAGGAGTTTAATAAATAAGACACATGTAAAAGTTCAATAAGCAAGTAAACCAGCAAATATGCACAGAGGATAAAATCATAATGAACACATTATGACTGTAATTTCAGAATTACTGTAGAAGTTCTCCTTCTATTCCGAGTATATTTTTCACCATTATACTTTGAAAACCAAGACCAGTATTCCCTGTTGCTTTTCAGTGTTTTAAGAATACCCGAAAAATTGATGCTTTTGAACTGTGGTGTTGGAGAAGACTCTTGAGAGTCCCTTGGACTGCAAGGAGATCCAACCAGTCCATCCTAAAGGAGATCAGTCCTGGGTGTTCACTGGAAGGACTGATGCTGAAGCTGAAACTCCAGTACTTTGGCCACCTCATGCGAGGAGTTGCCTCATTGGAAAAGACCCTGATGCTGGGAGGGATTGGGGGCAGGAGGAGAAGGGGACGACAGAGGATGAGATGGCTGGATGGCATCACCGACTCGATGGACATGAGTTTGAGTAAACTCCGGGAGTTGGTGATGGACAGGGAGGCCTGGCGTGCTGTGATTCATGGGGTGGCAAAGAGTCGGACACGACTGAGTGACTGAACTGACTGACTGACTGACAAATTCACTAGAGTCAAATGTTTAGTTCATGCCAAGGATAGTTTATCACACGGCAGTCAGAAAGAAGCGTGGGATCCTGACTTTGCTTTTGAGCCGCTGCGTGCAGGGCTGCACTTAGTCTCTCAGTGGTGTCTGACTCTCTGCGACCCCATGCTCACCAGGCTCCTCTGTCCATGGGCATTCTCCAGTCAAGAATACTGGAGTAGATTGCCATGCCCTCCTCCAGGGGATCTTCTCAACCCAGGGTTTCCAGGTCTCCGGCATTGCAGGAGGATTTTTTACCGTCTCAGCCACCAGGGAAGCCCCAGCCGCTGTAAACTCTCTGAACTTCAGATTCTCCTCAGGATGAAAAGTGTGTAATACTTAGGAGAGTCTCTAATAATCATGTGCATATTAAAAAATGGTAATTGTGTTATGATTCTAAAGTTTTTAAGGTAGAAAAGAAAATACTGTCTGGATTCAACTACAGTAGACAAAATGGTATCTTAAGTTAGAGAAAATTTAATAGAGAAACTGAATATGTCTCATACTGCTATTTTCTTAGGTACAAGTTACTGAAAGTGTTGGGACGTAACTCTTCATCTCATAAGGGTTAAATTTATCTTCCCACTGATTAAACTGCATATTTTTATTGTAATGAGGAGCTATAATAATGTAGAATGGATACCAAAGAAATGATGATGAAAGTTTTAGTCTTAAGTTGACCAATATAAGGACCAACTCTTATTAAGTTACTTAGTCTAAATGCCTCAGGTTCCTCACAAGAAACAAGCAGGAGGCGTAAAATCAGTTTAAAGTGACTTCAAGTTCATTTTATAAATGATATCCACAGTCACCACTTGCTTGGTTTGGTCACATCCGTAACAGATCTGTTTCTACAGTTTTTAATACAATGGAAACAATTTAAATCATGGAAACAAAAACCCACACAGAAAACCCAAAACATTAGATAAAAGAAAAGGGCAAATAATTACTTTCAGTGTCAATCAAATGAAGCATAACCAAGAGAACAACATTAAATAGTTATCCTCCATTTTCATTCATTTCAAAAGAAATCCACTTAAATGTCCTCAACAGGTTCACATGCAAGTAAATGGAACTTGATATTGTAAAAAGATTAAATGATGGAAGAGCTTGTAGACTCTTCACACACAAATATTTAAAATAATGCTAGATTATAGTCTAGTTATAGTGGAAGTCGCTCAGTTGTGTCCAACTCTTTGCAACCCCCTGGACTATACAGTCCACGGAATTCTCCAGGCCAGAATACTGGAGTGGGTAGTCTTTCCCTTCTCCAAAGGATCTTCCAACCCAGGGATCGAACCCAGGTCTCTTGTGTTGCAGGCGGATTCTTTACCAGCTGAAACACAAGGGAAGCCCGAGAATACTGGAGTTATTAGCCTATCCCTTCTCCAACAGATCTTTCTGACCCAGAAATCAAACCCGGGTCTCCTGCATTGCAGGCGGATTCTTTACTAACTGAACTATCAGGGAAGCCCAATGTTAAGATTACCATAATTGACTGTTAAGTCACTGACCAATCTGAGGAATAAAAAACTGTGAAATTATATAACTGAATGTTTAATAAGCACAAACATTACCTTAAATTCAGACACAGCAAAATTTAAATTTTGTGACAGGACACAAGACCTCATTAGGTTAATTCTTAGCATGGCAAATAGATGATCAGATAATTATAAAAATAATCCCACTAGCTACTGTATGATTATTCAATAGTCCAGTCTTAGCAAATATTTTAAGCTTCTCTCCTCAGATCGAGTTGTTAATTTCCTTATCCACATAGTTGCTCTCCTGCTTACTAATACAGCAAAGATTAAGAGAAATCTTTTCATTTATTACCAGCATTTTCTCTAGGTTATAGTCAAAGTTTGCAGACTGGGCCTCAAGCACAGTTTTATTAAAAAGGTATCAAATACTCAAAATTATATAAAGAATGTATGTTTTAAATAAAATGAACAACCATGAATCATCAAGGAATTTAAAAATATTAACACAATAGTATGAGTAATTTTGAAGGTCCCTATATCCCTCTACTCAATATTTCTTTGCTATTGTTTATAATAGTATCACAAAAATTACATACTATTTAAATTTGCTAGGGTTTGCCTTTTATGTAATCTGTAACATAAAGTATATATTCTTCTGTAACTTTTTTTGGTGGAACAATATTACATTTCTGAGAATCATCTATGCTGAGGTGAATAACTATATTTCATTTTTACTGCTACAGAGTACTCCATGTATAAAAATTGTTTCCAATTTTTTTTTTATCAACAATACTGCAACAGATGTTCTTATATGTGTTTCCTTCTGCATGTGTGCAAAAAAAATCACTAAGAAAGAATACTTTAAATTACAGTGTACACACATCTTCAAGTTTATTAAATAGCCAGTTTTCTAGTTACATTCCTACCAGAGGTGAGTGGAAATTCCTAATGCCCCACATTCCCACCAACAATGATATGCCCAGTCTGCAAGATGACCCTTTATTATGCTTTTAATTTTCATTTTCCCAATTAATAATGAGGGCTGAGGGTTTTGATGGTGACTTGGTGGTAAAGAGTCTGCCTGCCAACGCAGGAGACACAGGTTCCATCCCTGGTCCTGGAGGATCCCACACAGCACGGAGCAACTAAGCGTGTGCGCCACCTCTGCTGAGCCTGCGTTCCGGGGCCAAGGCGCCAAACTACTGAGCCCGCGTGCCCTAGGTTCACGGTCTGCAGCAGCAGAGGCCCCACAACCTCAGGGCGGCCTCCAGGGCACCACAACCGCAGAAGACTTCACAGCAAGGAAGATCCAGCACAGCCACAGATAAACAAATAATGAGGGCTGATGATGTTTTCATATTTTAATGGCCCATTTATATTTCCTCTTCTCTGAAATGCCTATTCACATGCATCTGTTTTCTCTTTGGTTGTCATTCTCATATTTATTGATAGCAATATTCTATGTACTCTGATACTTCTAGATTTTATGTTTCATGTTTTGGCATGCAACAAACAAACAGTACTTTCGGGCTTTCCTTCTATGGTCTACACTTTTTACTTAATTGGTAAAATACATGTTCATAAAACACACGGCACTTTAATGGTTCGATACCTGGTCAGGGAGCTAAGATCTTATATGCCTCAGGACACAATGAAAGATCGCAAATGATACAATGAAGATCCCACATGCTGTAACTAAGACCCAATTCAGCCAAATATGAATAAAAATTTTAAAAAGACGCTGTGCTCTCAATGCAAGGGGCACAGGTTCAACCCCTGGTTGGAAAACTAAGAGTTCACATGCCTCACAGGGCGGCAAAAAAAGAAAAAACAAAAAACAAACCTGTTGAGTATTCAATTTAATCAGTGTTTAAAGAACATATGGTAACTGGCCACTACAAAGTTAGTTTATATTTAAATCAAAGTCATGTGTCACAAGAAACATTCTCATCTCCTATAACATTTAAATGTTCATTACATATTTCCTTTGGGGAACAGAAGTTCTTTTTAATTCAATTCCACAAATATTTAGTGAGTAATTATTATTACTTCATGTCAAACATATTGGGAAAAAATGGAAACAGTGACAGACTTTATTTTTGGGGGCTCCAAAATCCCTGCAGATGGTGATTGCAGTCATGAAATTAAAAGACGCTTACTCCTTGGAAGAAAAGTCATGACTAAGCTAGACAGCATATTAAAAAGCAGAGACATTACTTTGACATTACAAATGTCTGTCTAGTCAAGGCTATGGTTTTTCCAGTAGTCAGGTACAGATGTGAGAGTTGGACTATAAAGAAAGCTGAGCACTGAAGAACTTATGATTTTAAGCTGTAGTATTGGAGAAGACTCTTGAGAGTCCCTTGGACAGCAAGGAGATCCAACCAGTCCATCCTAAAGGAAATCAGTCCTTAATATTCATTGGAATGACTGATGCTGAAGCTGAAACTCCAATACTCTGGCCACCTGATGCAAAGGACTGACTCATTTGAAAAGACCCTGATGCTGGGAAAAACTGAAGGCAGGAGGAGAAGGGGACGACAGAGGGTAAGATGGTTGGATGGCATCACCGACTCGATGGATGTGAGTTTGAGTAAGCTCCAGGAGTTGGTGATGTACAGGAAAGCCTGGCATGTTGCAGTCCATGGGGTCGCAAAGAGTCGGACACAACTAAGCAACTGAACCGAACTGAATTACTATGTGCCAGAAATTCTAGTTTTCTATTAAATTCACTTCCATTATTTATAAGACAGTCACAAAGACTTGGTTGTAGCTTGGACTGATACGCAGAAAATTCAACAGATAACACTTGTGCCATGATGTCTTCAGGACTGAGAGAATAAAGCTGGAACTTACCAGCAAGCTCATAAGCGTTTATTTTATCAAAAGTGTGGAAAAGTCACATGTATCTCTTCTGAGGTGAAAGTGTTAGTCGCTCAGTCGTGTCTGACTCTTTTTGACCTGACAGATGTTAGCCTGCCAGGCTCCTCTATCTATGGGACTCTCCAGGCAAGGATACTAGGGTGGATTCCCATTCCCTTCTCCAGGGATCCTCCTGACCCAGGAAGAGAACTGAGGTCTCCCACACTGCAGGCAGATTCTTTATCATCAGAACCACCAGGGAAGTCCTTTATCCCTTCTGGCATCAATTAATTCTCTGCCATCACTCTAACTACTATCTGATGATGAACTGTTAAGAGCATTATCAGAAAAATTAGGAGAGAAGCACTTTCTCTAACTCAGCATTGAAGATGTTGTGTGAGTTGCCAACAACTTATTCATGACAGTCAGAGAACATATAGGATCACAGAAAAGTTTACAGTGGAGCAGGGTTACACTCAATATGTTAGCAACAAGGGTAGCATTTAAGCCTCACTCATTTTTAGTAGGGGCATTCCCCGATAGCTCAGTTGGTAAAGAATCTGCCTGCAATGCAGGAGACCCCAGTTCGTTTCCTGTGTCAGGAAGATCCACTGGAGAAGGCATAGGCTACCCACTCCAGTATTCTTGGGCTTCCCTTGTGGCTCAGCTGGTAAAGAATCTGCCTGCAATGTGGGAGACCTGGGTTCAGTTCCTGGGTAAGGAAGATCCCTGGAGAAGGGAAAGGCTACCCACTCCAGTATTCTGGCCTGGAGAATTCCATGGACTTTATTTTATAGCTGATGGGGTCCCAAAGAATCAGACACAACCGAGCAACTTTCACTTTCATTTTTGGAAATAGGAGATCAGACAAATATTAAAATTAACATATATGTACATGTTACCTGGGATACAAAAGAAAGTACAACTGATGCCCCCCAACCTCACAGACAGCCATCTTTAATAGACTAAGAGTTTGCAGAAAATGAAGAGTACAATAAAATCAAGCAGGATAAACATTAATAGAAGTAACCAGATTGCCAATCAGGCAGAGGAAACCTAATGTCTCTATTAGTCAAACCCCTACTCCCAAACCAAAACAACAGGGAAAAGATCTCTTAAATGGTCACTGTCCGTATATCACCTTAACATAACCTACCTCTCAATAATCCTCAGTAAGCCTTCCCTATGTGATATCTCTTACCCATAATACAGCCAAGGCAAAGGAAGTGCTTCTTGTCTAATGACTTGCTCAAATCCAAACAGAGAGGAAGTGAAAACCTTCACCTAATATCCAGGTCTCCCAAAGTCAAGGACAACACCCTTTCCTCCAAGCTTGCAGATGTGAATGCCACAAGTCAACTGTACTCTTTGACCAGAAAATAAATGTGAGAGGTGGCATCTCAGCCAAGGAAATTATTTTCCAAACATTATTCCAGGCTAAACCTTTGGTTTGTGCTTTCCATCCTAGCAATTTAAAACACATTATGAATTTGTCAGCAGCTCCACAGCCCTTAGCATAATTAAAACCCATTAGTCTGGTTCACTGCATAATGGTACCACATGTGCTGTGAAAACATATTCACCTAAAAGCTCCTAGGAGGACATTAAACATTCACAACCCACCATAAAAACTTAGCAGAACATGTCAAAGGATAAAACTTTTTATTAGCAGACAAGGTAACTCACCACTCAGGAATACTATACTTTTAGGTTCAGCCAGTACTAGTTTATGACTTTGACCTATTAGACATGGGGGAAGAATCTGGAATGCCTCAGAAAAGCTTTTCTGGTTCTGAAGGCCACCACATCATGTCATTACAATGCTGAGAACTTCCTACTGCAGAATTCTGAAAGAAGTAACATGTTCAAATATCCACCCTAACCTAATAATTGCATTTTATAAACAAAATTCCTTCTATTTATTATTAACCTTTCATGACTTAAACCTTATACATTTCTTCTTCCATACTCATATAGACTAAGTTTCATCCCTAGATCCTTTCCTTCAGCAAAAAATCACCTTCTGAAAGTCACATTAGGTTAAAAACATTCTGACCAATGATTACAATTCCACCAGCAGAATAAAGAGGAGGAAATGGAAAAGTTGACAATATTTTAAGAATTTAAGCTAAGACCAACTTTGAGTTTAGAGCAAAACCTATGTAGATCACATGATAAAAAAAAAACCAAAACTCTAAGAACTGTATTTTAAGTGCTCATGATTTTGACTAAAAGAAATATCTTTTCCCCCCCAAATTTTAAAGGGGTTTTCAGGTTTTATTTATACCTGTAAAGGTTATATGAAAACCACAATCACAGAAATGAAATGAAAACCACAATCACAGAAAACTAATCAAACTGATCACATGGACCACAGCCTTGTCTAACTCAACAAAACCATGAGTCACGCCATGTAGGGCCCTCCAAGACGGACGGGTTATGGTGGAGAGTTTTGACAAAATGTGGTCCACTGGAGAAGGGAATGGCAAACCACGTCAGTATTCTTTCCTTGAGCACCCCATGAACAGTATATCTCTGAGCACATTTATGCAAATGCTGAATAGTTTATCAGAGGCACTCAAACATGACACAAAAACAAAAGTGAATCTTACAGAAATGTTTTTCCTTCTATCTGTATGAAAATCATCCTCATTCACTCTGTTACTTTGCTGTTATATTGGTGCCGATGGATGCCCTCAAGAAAACAGAATGAAGCCAATCAAGAAAAGATTAAGAATTCTGATTCCCTTAGATTAGAAGAATTGAAAAACAAAACTTAAAATAACACTGTGTCACCTAGTCAGGCACATATTACATCTGTAAAGCCTAGAACAATGGCTCTTTGTTTGTTTTTCTGGTCACAGACCCCATCTTGAAAAATGTATGTATTTGTAATTGTGGCTACAACTTTCACAGATTTTGAGTCCTCATAGGTCAGCCCTGGATGATTAGAATCCCTGCTAGGAACCATTTGCTCCTGAGGTCAGGAATCTCACCTTTATCCTTCTGTATTAGCATGCAGCACTGCGCCTGCATCCAGATGGTGGCAGAGTTGATGAATGAATGTGTGCGTCTGTGGTCAAGTGACCACAGAAAAGAATTTGATTGGTTAAAGGAATGATGTAACGTGCTCCTGAAGGATAAATGATTCAAAGGCATCAGAAGCATCGTTGTTTTACACATATGTGTGTGTGTGTGTGTGTGTGTGTGTGTCTATTACTAAACTTGGGGCTTCCCAGGTGGCCTCTAGTAGTAAAGAATACCCCTGCCAATGCAGGAGACAAATGAGATGCAGGTTTGATCCCTGGGTTGGGAAGATCCCCTAGTGGAGGAAATGGCAACTCACTCCAGTCTTCTGGACTGGAGAACCCCATGGGCCTAGGAGTCTGGCAGGCTACAGTCCACAGGGCTGCAAACAGTCAGACATGACTGAAAACTTAGCACACAATTACTAAACTTATATTTGAGTGCCTCCAATTCATTACAAAACTCGTTTCATACTGAGAATTTCACAGTGAAATTCTCAATATCAGTTCCAGAATACTTTTTTTTAACTAGAAACTTCAAAATTAAAGTGATTATTGATATTTAAGGGTGACTATCATGCTTCAATCTTATTCTAAATCAAACCATTATTACATACTCCCAACTGATGTGATTCTCCTAAAATTGCTTTAAAATAGTTTGAAGTACTTATTTTTCCTGGGTTTTAGAAGTTCACGCACGTCTTTCAACCTAATGCCTACCTTTACCTTACTTTTCTGTACAGAGACTATTCTAAAAATGACATGTGATTTCAACCTATATGGAAGTCATCGGTCGGTGTTAAGACACACTGGAGAGTTTAAGCCGTATCTGCTCCTGCAGTTTGTTAGGGCAGAGCACAAAGACGACCTCCATCCCTCCTCCAGGTATTTAACTCTAAGGACCAGCTCATGGCTTTGTCTTCTTTTATTCATTTCCCTCCTTTTCTTTACACGTCAATGTTCTTCCCCCTCTCAAGTATTTCTATTTCCAGGATAGAATTTTCTATTAGTTTCCTTTCTCTTTCTTCTCCCACAGAGGAAATAGGACTATTAATTATAACTTTCACTTTATCATTTGTATTTCTTGACAACTATTTTGTTCCTTGCACATTCTTTACTTTTTCCAAATATGTGCATTTCTTCAATAATTTCTAAAGGTGTGATTTTATTTTCATGTTCATCATTCACTTTTCCAGCAATAAAACTGCTACCACTAAAATTCAACTATATATGGTATTTACATTTTAGTCCTCTATGACTTTGTACACTATTCAGTTCACAGCAATTCTAGTTTGTTTAGATGAAAAAGTTCCCAAGAAAGATTTTTATATTCTTTGCAGACCGAAAAAACTATCTCCTGTGCTGAGCCATTCTTTTCTGATCTACTCAACATGAGAGCCCTTTATTCTATATTCACAAATCCCTCAGAGGATTTTCACCCAAACCCATGGTTTTGAATATCATAATATAACCCCATGACTCTCAAATCTATTAATAGGTCATGAGACGTCATCTCTCCTTAGGACTCCAGGCTGACATTAAGCTGCTTATGTGACATCTCTACTTGATGACATAAATCCAACATAGTCAAAATAAAACTCTTAATATTGATGTCCTCCTTTCTCTATGCCTTCCACCAATCTTGCTCATCTCAACAATATACTCAAATGCAAACATCTTTATTCCTTTTTTCCCCTTACCTCTCAAAACCAATGCAATAAAGATTTTGAATCCAATTACTCCTATTGTCTTTACCCATATCTCATTCCCTAGCTTGCAAAGCCCATGATGATCTGGTCTGTGCCTATCTCTCTGACATTTTCTCATGTCACTTACCCACTTGACCTGCTAGATTCAAACCATACTAGCCTCTTACTGTCCTTCGAACAGTCCACGCTCATTCTCACCTTAGAGTCCTTGAACCATCTCATCCATCTGCCTACACTGCTCCTTCTGCTACACATCCAAAGCATGGTTCCTTCGAGCTATTCAGCAGAGAGGCCTTTTATGATTAAACCAATCTAATAGAGCTATCCTCTCATTTACCACCACGTTATCTTCCACAGCACGTATCACTGCTATCGCTGATTGTTAACTAAATTATTTATTTTCTGTCTTCATCCACGAGAATGAAAGATCACAAGATGATGAACTCTATTTCAATCACCACTCTATCACCATGATTCCGGAAATTGCTGAGCACAAAGTAGGCACTCAATAAAGTGTTAACTAAATGAATGAATTTAAAGAATTTAAACACAATTAAATTCTATGAATTTCATGGCATTGACAGTTTTTCTTTTTACAGAAAATTAACACATTTACTATAAGATCTCAAGCAAACATTCATTTTAGACAATTTTCATGGAAATTCTTGGCAGTAAAGAATATTAAAATATTACTCTACAATGTTTAAAATGTTCCAGAAATTATAGTACCTCCAAACTCAACCTGGTGTTAATTATACAGAATTATTAGATTTTCAATAATTAAAATGCAAATAATCCATACTTCAATGTTGCTTCATATTATCTAAAATATCATATTTTATGTTTCTCTGAGTTTAAGAAATTTAATTTCAACTTCATGTGAATTTTGCTAGCAATGTGAAATATATCATCAAGATCTGCTATGGTTTATTTTTTTCCAGTTTTTCTGTACCCCAACCCTCTTATACTAATACAGATTAAGACTTTTCATTACATTATACTTAAGATGACTCTAAGAGGTAATCTTCCCTCCCTTCTTTTGGCTTTTCTGCCTCCATTTTTATTCCAAACACTATAAGTACAATTTTTAGAAGAACATTTTTTTAGGTCATTTCCATGTCCAGTCCCCCTCCCCACCAGAAAAGTCCCATACTCTTTAATACTATTTCACTAACTCTTCTCACAAAGACTTTGTGCCCTAGGTTAATCAGCCCTTCTCGAATTCTCCGACACATAATTCAGTGGTTGCCCACCTGTGAGCCTGGGATTAGGGATTATAAAAAGGAATAAGTGTAACCACTATACATTTCAAAAGCACTGTCTGAGTCTAAATAACTTACACATCTTGGAAATGTATGTTTATCCATATATATGTGTGCATATGAATTACATATACTATATTTAAATGTATTTGATTAATCAAATAAAGCATTTTATTTAAATATCCAATAGTGCTTCCAAATTCATAGTTTAGTCATGTTCCATCTTCGTAATAGACACTTTAAGCTACTATGAGCTTAAAGTCCTAAAAGTTCTTTTGAAATTTAAAGGTGGCTCCATATTTAAGTTTTATTATATTCTATTTCATTGATTGAATTTATAATACAAATACTATGCTGCCAAACCATGTGCCTGTCACACCAAAGCAAGATCAACAAACACCGCCTTAGAAGTCTCCTTAATAAAGTAAGCTTTACCTTTAAACATTAATGAGCCATCAATTTCATCCAACTAAGGCAAACAATATTTATATTTTAATTCAATTCACTTTTTACTCATCAAATATTAAGTAAGAAAATGTAATAAAGTTATTTCTAAAAGCCTCTATCGTTTTACTTAGCTAGGTCTGAAAATTGCCAATACTATAATATACTCATTAGTACTGAGGAAAAATTACTTGAGCATATCTCTAAACCAAAAATGAACAAAAAAATTAAACTTGAAACAAATTTTTAGACAACGGGGCTCATCATTTCTTACGGGTAGATCCATAAGGAGAGCCATCAAACTGAATACTAGTAAACTAACTACCTTAATTTACTGATTTTATTTAACTTATTGCTTATTCATATTACCTATTCCGCTTTATCTGAAATAAAAAGAGGAGACATTCAATGCCGAGGAGACATTCAATGCAAGCAGTCAACTCCTTGAGTGAATAATAATGAAATGTAATATATTCAATAGAATATATTACGTTTTAAATATGTAAAATGATATTTTATAATGTCAATATTAAAAAAAACATATCTCAGAAGTTGACCACATTCTAAAATCATTCCAAATGTGTCCAATTACCTTTAGAAAACCGATTTAAACCTTAAGAATTCATTTCATATAGTAGGTAAGCTCTATATTTATAAGAAATGAATCTGTTACTACATTTCTGTGTTTGTCCAAAAAGCAAACCCAAGGATAACACAAACACATTTAGGTATTGTTCCTTTCTTAGGGGTGAACTATCCTCTATGTACCTCTAAAAATTATGCTTTCTGTATAGCCATGGTCTACTAATCTCCAGGTTCTTCCTCCAAATAACTGGACTTATCCTGCAGGGTTTGACTTTAGCATCGCTTTATCATTGAACT
The DNA here is from genome assembly GCF_019320065.1 of Cervus canadensis. Classification (NCBI taxonomy): domain Eukaryota; kingdom Metazoa; phylum Chordata; class Mammalia; order Artiodactyla; family Cervidae; genus Cervus; species Cervus canadensis. The sequence continues at coordinate 83,458,009 of NC_057393.1, forward strand.
AGACAACCTTCCTATATTTCCATAAACATCGTGTACTGGACCCTAGAGAGCACCTATGACACGAAAATAAAGATTGACTTCTTGTCTCCACATGCGTGCGTGCTAAGTCACTTCAGTTGTGTCTGACTCTTCGCAACTACAGACTGAAGCCTGCCAGACTCCTCTGTCTATAGGATTCTCGAGGCAAGAATACTGGAGTGGGTTGCCATGCCTTCCTCCAGGGGATCTTCCTGACCCAAGGATGGAGTCTGTGTCTCTTAAGTCTCCTGCATTGACAGGCAGGATCTTTACTACTAGTGCCACCTGGGAAGATCAGCTCATTAGCTGTGAGCAATTAGCAGTAAGCAGAATTGACATATATCTCTTTAAAAAAAAAACCACTCAAAAAAGGAAGTCAGTCCTCTGTACTCTTTTCTTCCCTGCCATAGTAAATAAAGTCATTCTAGACGTGGAATGTTAGTTACCTGGGGCTAGTTAGTGACCAACTGGAGTAGAACTCCTAACCAGTGTTGGACATGTACATGAATTAAACCATTGAGGTTTGGGGGTTCATATTTTTTTCCTACAAAAACATAACTTATCTTAACTAACCCAGGATGGTAAATCAGTTTCATTCCAGGTGCAATTGATTGGCAGTAGCTTCCTGGAACAGAGCACTGAAAAAAATAATGAGACACTTTGGAAAAATTAGAAATGAATGCAATGCACAGTCAACATCTCCGTAAGCATGGGAGACTAGATGAATCCGGAAATCCAACCTAGATCATATGTTTTATGAAAAATGAGGCTTATGAGCTTTAGTTACTAATGGCCTGAACAGTAAGCCCAAACCACAGCTGGTTATTTCCCGTAGTTGCAATATAGTTCTCTAGTATAAACAGCCTTAGTTTTTCTCTATTCCTATATTCCTCTTCACCAAGGTGAATGTCTTACTCCCACACTAAACCCTGAATTACAGTAATTTCCAGTAAGGCAATTACTGCCGCACACTTCTAAGGCCTAATCTTGAAATGTAAATCTAACAAGACAAAAAATTATTATTCATGACATCAAATCCCAGTTTAATTACTTGAGTGTTTACTGATCATTTTTAAAATATTCTGGCTATGAATCAACAATCATCTTCCATAAGCTATTTTCTAATGGAAACTTCAGAAATGCAAAATAGTATAAAAGTATTACAATAAACAACAAATTTTCAACACCCAGCTAAAAGATAACTTATTACATATACAGATGAAATCAACCAGGTACCCAGAACAGATTTTATTCTGTTTGTTCCCCTAAAGAAGTAGTAGGTTACACAGCCTTCCCCTACAGGAGTGGTAACCCTTGTTGCAATCAGTGACTCTGTATTAAAATGCTATATTATCACCAGAAGTCCATAGTTTACACATGAGAGTTCACTCTTGGTGCTGTACATTTTATGAGTCCTGGCAAATGATTTGTATCCACCATTATAGTATCATACAGAATAGCTTTGTAAGGGAACCACTGACCAAAACCACCTACCTTGGCCAAACATGATGATAACCACTTGCAGGAGCTGTCTCACAAGAGAGGGTCCCAATAAGAAACACGGTCCTGCTGCCAAAAACTAACGAAGAATTTGGGAGAGGTCAAATGGAGGGAGGACACGCCAGCCTGTAATATGTCCTACCAACTTTCGAGAATTCTTCACGCTGCAATCCATCTTGGCTGAGAGATGCAATGCCAACAAGAAGGACCTGAGTTAGACCAAATACAGGCCAAGCAAGAGGACTGGCCAAAAACAACCCAGAAGCTAATCTCATTACCAGAAAATCTCAGACTGAGAGCTACAAGCTACGTGGCAGAGCAGTGTTCTTGAGGCCCGTTACCCTGCTGCTCTCCACCAAGGCGTCCCTTCCCAATAAAGTGTCTTGCTTTGTCAGCACGTGTGTCTCCTTAGACAACTCATTTCTGGAGCGTTAGATAAGAACTCACTCTAAAGCCCTTGAAGGGTTCCCTCTTCTTGCAAAAGTTTCACTGCCCTAAAAGTTCTCTGTGTTTCATGTATTCATCCCATCCTCCCCATAACACCTGGCAACCACTGATCCTCTTACTGTCTCCATAGTTTTGCCTTTTCCAGAATGTCATATAGTTGAAATCCTATAGTAGGGAGCCTTTTCAGATAGGCTTAAACATTAATTCCTGGCAGCACGAAGACTGTCTATACATTCATTGGAAGGTAAAATAGGATTAAAAAAAAAAAAAAAAGCCAAATGAATTGGTGCATTGTCAAAATAGATACATGAGTATTAATTAGGTCATCAGTCCAAAGAAGGAAAATCAGTTAAAAAAATCAACCAACATTTATTAACTATCTACTTCCTGCAAAAATGTATTATGAACTTGAGATATAAGATGGATGGGATATTGCCTCCTCCTCCAGGTTTTTTCCTGGTTATTAATCAATAGGTTCAAAAAGTAAATGTAAAGGGCCAAGTGATTCAGCAGCAAAGGGTCAGTAGAAGGAATACGCGAATAAGCGAGAAAGGAGGAGGAGAAAGGGAGGGAGGAAGGGGAGGAGGAGATGGAGAGGGAGAGAAAGAAGGGAGGGAAGATAGTATGAAAAGAAAAGAGCCATCTTTTCAGAGAGGAGGGGATGCAAATAAATGCAGGAGAGCTTCACATATTTGATAGCTGCCTAAAGGCGTCTGCCTACAATGTGGGAGACCTGAGTTCAATCCCTGGGTCAGGAAGATCCTCTGGAGAAGGAAATGGCAACCCACTCCAGTACTCTTGCCTGGAAAATCCCATGGACGGAGGCGCCTGGTGGTCTACAGTCCATGGGGTCGCAAAGAGTCGGACATGACTGAGCAACTTCACTTTAAAGGCTGAGCAGGCTTCCTTTAGGTGAAAAATTATACAAGGATGTTTCGGGTAGAGAGCTGAGCATATTCAAAGGCAACCTGTCTTTTAGTAAACTCAATCAGGCTGGACTGATTATACCTCCAGGGAAGTTTATGCTTATCTAAATATACAAAACAGTACAAAATGACAAAGATTCACTCTTTGACCAAATTCTCCCCAGGCGCCTCTATACCCTCTTTTCAACTAGGCCTCAACCTTAGCCTGTAAAAACCAAAGACTCAAAGATGATTTTGTTCATCCCTGCCCTCGCCAAACTCACACTCCTGCACTGGGCACACTCTGCCCAGGAATGGGCAGGGTCCTGACCACTGGATCACCAGGGACGTCTCAAGCATAGTTTCTAATGGCTCAGTGCCACCCTAGACCCTCTAAAAGGGCCTTTATGAGAAAGCTCAGGGCTACAGAAAGCATTTAGTTTGTTTTAGCCAACACCTGACAATAGGCCCCACCACTCTTTCTTAAAGCATATACTAAAAGACCTTACAAATATGAATCATTCTTCTGTCCTTTTCAGATATACTAGCATCTTCAACAGCTCAAGACTACATTTCTTAAGTACCTGAAAGCTACCCCTTTGAAATGCAATCACCAGGAAGGATGGCATCCCTGTCTCCCAGTCTCTCTGGAAGTAGACAATCCTGCCTTCAGTACTTGCCAGCTACCAGAAAGAGCAGGCCTAATCAGTATTTACACTGAAAAACCCTTTGCAATTCTTCACTTTCCCTACTCAATTGACACCCTATTTGCCCCCTATCTATTCCCTCATCCTCCCTTTAAAATACCCAGATACAGAGAGAATGAGATGGCGGAGGAGTAGGTGGATGTGGAGTGCATCTCTCTCCATGGTTACAACAGGAATGCACCTTCAGACACAGAAGCGCATGCAGAACACCAGCTGAGAGCAGACAGGAGTACCTCACCAGTGGAAAAGAATATATAGAACCACGCAAAACTCGGTAGGATGAAGGAACTAGGGGGGAAAACAGGAGTGTTGGTAGGGCTGGACCTGCCCTCAGTGGGTGGGGGAATTGAAGTGCCCCGAGCGCCACATGGGGGCAATTCTCTGAGGCAGAGGAGAAATATTTAAGGCTGAGAGTAAACAGCAGACCTGTGGCAGCCTAAATGGAATGAGAATCAGTCCTTGACGTAGCCATGCATACGCTGGACAGCGACGCAGGACCTCTGGAATATTCAGCGGCTGGGAGCTGGAGTTTAGGGATTGTGGAGCAGTGCCAGGGTGAGGGCTGCTATTGACTGTACAGAGACGGATCGAGGGGGTGTGAGGAAGGAGACTGTGGTGGGAAATGTCATGGAGGAGAGCCAGGCAGCCATGGAAGCAAGGCAATACTGCTGAGTCACACGTAGCGGGTGGAGTCATCACCATAGCCTCTCTCCCCACACGCCAGCATCAGCAGCTGAACAATAGGGAGGCTGTCCCATCCAACACCTGATATGCTGAACTAGAGAGTAGGACCTCCCAGGGCACCCCTTAAAGTGCCTGATATGCTGAACTACAGAGTAGGACCCTATCCAGGGCACCCCTTTAAGTGCCTGACACGCCAATCTACAGAGCAGGACCCCAGCAAGGGTGCCCCCTTTAACTACCTGATGTACCATCTACAGAGCAGGACCCCAGCAAGGGTGCCCCTTTAAGTACCTGATGCGCCATCTATAGAGCAGGACCCCAGCAAGGGTGCCCCTTTAAGTGCCTGATGCCCCAATCTACAGAGGAGGACCCCACCCAGGGTGCCCCTTTAAGTGCCTGACATGCCGATCTAGAGAGCAGGACCCCAGCAAGGGTGGCTCCTCTATGTGCCTGACACGCCAATCTACAGAGCAGGACCCCAGCAAGGGTGCCCCTTTAAGTGCCTGATGAGCCATCTACAGAGGAGGACCCCACCCAGGGTGCCCCTTTAAGTGCCTGACGCACCAATCTAGAGAGCAGGACCCCGGCAAGGGTGGCTCCTCTATGTGCCTGACACGCCTCACGACAGAGAACAACCTCAGGCAAGGGAGCCCTATAAGTTCCTGAATGGGCAGAGCTACAGAGAAAGACTGGCCAAAGAGACCTTCTGATCACCAGCTACAAGAGGCTCAAAAAGAGAGTCTAAGAGGGCCATAACTCCCGCAGCAGAGGCAGTCTGTGTCCCTCCACATTTGGTGCCTCCAGGATCCCCGCAAGCCAAGCAGCTGTGCCACGTTCATGCTCAACTCTCACTGGGGCACAAGTGCCACAGGCAAAAAAAAAAAAAAGTCTTGGGTCTGTGCACGCAGGGTCACTTCAGTCATGTCCAACTCTTTGCGACCCTGTGGACTGTGGCCTGCCAGGCTTCTGTGTCAGCAGGGTCCTCCAGGCAAGAATACTGGAGTGTGTTGGCCAATACTGACTGCCAAACCCTTCTAAAGCACTATATTTCATGTTGATAGCCCTACCTATCAACTCCCCTGAGTACCTGTTGCTGCCAGAACCCATGCAATGCAAGTAGCTGCACCACCTCCACACCAGGCCCGCACTGGGGCAAACCCAAGTCCTCCAGGGCAACCTCAGGAGCAAACCTGAGTAGAAGACCCACATGCAGAGGTGGAAATAAACCCACAATTGAAACTCAGGAGCAGTGTGGCTAAGGAAGAAGACCCAAAGCCTGCCCACCAGCTATACAAGCTGCAGATTAAATCCACACGAACAACTAGGCAGACTCTGTGTCTATGGAATATATAAAAGGCCACTGAGAGCTCCCACAGAAGAAAACACGCTAGTTCTGATAGCTGTGGGCATTGGAGGCAAGAACACACAGGAGCAGGACCAGATTAGAATCTGAGCTGCCCCCACAGCAGGTCCAGAGATCAGCAGTGTTGGAGGGCATCCTGGGGAGGGGAGGTGGACTGTGACTCCCAGCAAGGGAAAGGACTCTGACAGCAGTGACTCGGGAAAAGTATTTATTATTCTCATGTTTTGAATTATTCTGTAGATCTTTTGGATTTTTTAAATTTTTTATTGTTTTTTTTTTTCCTTTTTCTTTTCTTCCCCCTGCTATTGTAGTTGTCAATTTTACTGGCACTATGAAATCTAATTAAGATTGTGAGTTTTATTTTTTCCTCAGTCACATTTTTTATTGTTATTATAAACCTCTGCCTCTACATAGGGCTTTTGCACTTCTGTGCAGTTTTCCTTTTTTTTTTTTTTTCTTTCTTCCATTTTTTTTCTTTATTCTTTTTTTAATTCTAATATTTTTAAACCTATTATTATTTTTCTACATTTATTCCTTTGTTTGCTTTTCCTACTATTCTTTTCCCCTTGGAGTTAATCTTAAATGTATACAAATCTTTTTTAAGTACCTCTATCTAACTTTGCATATCTGTTCTTTCTTTCCTATCCTCTCAACACATTTGCTAGTTTTGTTTTCATTGCTTTATTCCCCACTTGGCACCTTGCTTTAGTTTTCTTTTCTAGTTGGTGCTGCAGTTAGTTTTGTTCTAAACTGGTAGATATAATTTTTGGTTTCCTTTGTATGCTGGGTCAATTTATTGTATTTTATTTTTGTAGGACTGTTTTGATTTTGCTTATAAGTGTATATGTATATGGGTATATTCAGTCACAATTTTTACTGTTGTTATAAAACTCTGCCTCTACATTGGGCTTCTGCAGTTCTGTGGAGTTTTCCTTTTTTTTTTTCTTTCTTCCATTTTTTTCTTTTCTCTTTTTTATTATTTTAATTTTTAATCCTATTATATTTTTTCTACATTTATGCCTTTGTATGCCTTTCCTGCTGTTCTTTTCACCTTGCCGGTAATCTTAATTTATATAAACCTTCTTCATTTATATCTGTTTAACTTTACATATCTATTTGTTCTTTCTTTTCTTTCTTTCCTTTCCTCGCAACATATTTGTTAGTTTTGTTTTCATTGCTTTATTCCCCACTTGGCACCTTGCTTTAGTTTTGTTTTCCAGTTTGTGCTCTAGGTAGTTATGTTTCTAACAGGTAAATATAAATTTTGATTTCCTTTGTTCACTGGGTCAATTTACTGTACATTATTTTTGCTGGACAGATTAGATTTTGCTTATAGGTGTATATGTGTATGTGTATATTCCATTATTTTAATTATTATTTGCCTGATTTCATAACTGCCATTTGTCTGGGATTCATCTTTGTTTTCTTGTTTGGGGGCATTTGTTTTAATATCACTTAATGCCAAAACAAAACACGTGTGGAATCTTTGTTCCTGACCAGAGATCAAGTCCTAAGCCTTTGGAATGGGACCACTGACTCCAAGACCCTAGACTACCAGAGAACTAACCTTAGGGAGTATCAAATAGTGAGAACTCACGCAAGGAAACCACATGAATACAAGACCTGGCATCACCCAACCACCAGTAACACCCTGTGCAGTGCGCCTCATCTGAATAACAAATAAAACAAAAATACAAACCCAACCATCAGCAGACAGGATTAACCCCTCACTCAGCCTTGCACATCAGGGGAAAAACAAGCAAGCAAACAAACAAACAAACAAAAACTCAGCAAAAATCTCACCTTATAGGAAACTTACAAAAACCAATGGATCAACCTTAGGAGAGCAGAAAACCAAAAGGAAGAAAGAATTCAACCTTGAAACTTGGGGAAAGGAGACCCAAAACACAATTAGTTAAAAAAAATAATGAAAAGGCAGAGAAATACTACACAAACGAGAGAACAAACTAGAAACACAGAAGTCAAATAAATGAAGAGAAAATAGGCAAACTACCTGAAAAAAAATTCAGAATAATATAAAGATGATCAAAAACGTTGAAAACAAAATGGAGAAAATGCAAGGATCGATTAACAAAGACCCAGAAGAATTGAAGAATAAACATACAGAGACAAACAACACAATTACAGAAATTAAAAATACTCTAGAAGGAATCAATAGCAGAATATCTGAAGCAGAAGAATGATTCAGTGAGCTGGAAGATAAAATGGTATAAATAACTTCTCAAGAGCAGAATAAAATAGAAAGAATGAAGAGAATTGAGGACAGTCTCAGAGACCTCTGGGACAATATCAGAAATGCCAACATTTGAATCACACATGCCCCAAAAGAAGAGAAAAAGAAAGGTATGAGAAAACTTTTCAGCTTTAGTTGAAAATTTCCCCAACATGGAAAAGAAAATAGCCAATCAAGTCCAAGAGTCACAGAGTCCCATACAGGATAATCCCAAGGAGAAATAAGCCAAGACACATATGAATCAAAGTAACAAAGACTAAACAAAAAAGAAAGAATATTAAAAGCAGCAAGGGAGAAGCAGCAAGTAAATACAAGGGAAACCCCATATGCTTAACAGCTGACCTTTCAGCAGAAACTCTGCAGGCCAGAAGGGGATGGCAGGATATTTTTTTAAAAAAAATTTTTTTTTTTTAATATTTAAAACACTGAAAGGGAAAAATCTACCAAGATTACTGCATCCATCAAGGATATCATTCAAAATTGATGGAGAAATAAAAAGTTTTTCAGACAAGCAAAAGTTAAGAGAATTCAACACCACCAAACCAGCTTTACAACAAATGTTAAAGGCATTTAATTTATATAGTCAAGAAATACAAGAGAAGAAAAAAGATCTACAAAATCAACCCCAAACAATTAAGAAAATGGCAATGGGAACATATATATCAATAATTACTTGAAATGTAAATGGATTAAATGCTCCAACCAAAAGACACAGGCTGGCTGAATGGATACAAAACAAGACCCACATATATGGTGTCTACAAGAAACCCACTTCAGACCTAAATACACAAATAGACTGAAAGTGAGAGGATGGAAAAATACATCCCATGCAAATGGGAAGCAAAAGAAAGCTGGAGTAGCAATCCTCATATCAAACAAAACAGACCTTAAAATAAAGATTACAAGAGATAAGGAAGGACACGACATAAAGATCAATCCAAGAGGAAGACATAGCAATCAGAAATATCTATGCACCCAACGTAGGAGCACCTCAATACATAAGGCAAACACCACCAGACATAAAAGGAGAAACTGAGAGTAACACAATGATAGTAGGAGACGTTAACACCCCACTCACACCAATGGACAAATCATCAAAGCAGAAAATTAATAAGGAAACGCAAGTCTTAAATGATACACTAGATGAGACAGATCTCACTGATATCTTCAAGACATTCCATCCAAATGCAGAAGAATACACCTTCTTCTTAAGTGCACATGGGACATTCTCCAGGATAGATCACATCTTGCGTCACAAATCAAACCTCAGTAAATTTAAGAAAACTGAAATTGTATCAAACATCTAATCCATCCACAACACTATGAGACTACATGTCAATTACAAGGAAAAAACTGCAAAAAACATAAATTCATGGAGATTAAACAATACACTTCTAAATAGTCAACAGGTTACTGAAGAAATAAAAAGGGAAATCAAAAAACTTCTAGAAACAAATGACAGTGAAAACACGACAACTCAAAACCTTTGGGATGCAGCAAAAGCAGTTCTAAGAGGGAAGTTACAGCAGTACATCTTACCTCAAGAAACAAGAAAAACATTGAATAGACAACCTAACTTTACACCTAAAATAACTGGAAAAAGAAGAACAAAAAAAATCCCTCGATATCAGAAGAAGGGAAAAAATCATAAAGATCAGAGCAGAAATAAATGAAAAACAAATGAAAGGACAGCAAAGATTAACAAAACTAAAAGATGGTTCTTTGAGAAGATAAACATAATTGACAACCCTTTAGCCAGACTCATCAAGAAAACAAAAGAGAAGAAATTAAATCAGGAAAATCAGAAATGAAAAAGGAGAGGTTACAACAGCCAATGCAGAAATACAAAGGATTTTAAGAGACTATTATGAACAACTATATGGCAATAAATTGGTTAACCTGGAAGAAATGGACAGATTCTTAGAAAAGTTCAATCTTCCAAGACATAGAAATTATGCACAACCCAATTACAAGCACTGAAATTGAAGCTGTGATCAAAAATCTCCCAAAAAACAAACCCCCAAGACCAGAGGCTTCACAGTAGAATTCTATCAAACATTTAGAGAAGAGCTAATGCCTATCCTTCTAAAACTCTTTCCAAAAAAAAATGCAGAGAAAGGAACACTTCCAAACTCATTCTATGAGGCCACTGTCACCCTGATACCAAAACCAGACAAAGAAAACACAAAAAAAACAAAACTACAGGCCAATATCACTGATGAACATAGATGCAGATATCCTCAACAAAATTTTAAAATTCTGTTTGAATTCAAACAGAATTCAAAAACACATGAAACAGTTCATACACCATGATCGAGTTGGGTTTATTCTAGGGATGAAAGGATTCTTCAGTTTATGCAAATCAATGTGATATACCACATTAACAAACTGAAAGATCAAAACCATATGATAATCTCAATCAATGCAGAAAAAGCCTTTGACAAAATTCAGCACCCATTTATAATTAAAATTCTTCAAAAAATGGGCATAGAAGGAACCTACCTCAACATAGTAATGGCCATATATGATAAGCCTATAGCAAACATTATTCTCAATGGTAAAAGACTGAAAGCATTCCCCCTAAGATCAGGAACAAGACCAGGGTGTCCATTTTCACCACTATTATTCAACATAGTTCTGGAAGTCCTAGCTATAACAATCAGAGAAGGAATCCAGATTGGAAAAAAAGTAAAGCTCTCACCATTTGCAGATGACATGATACTGTACATAGAAAACCATTACTAGAGCTAATCAGTGAATTTAGAAAAGTTGCAGGATACAAAATCAATACACAGAAATCACCTGCATCTCCATATATTAATAATGAAAATTCAGAGAGAGAAATTAAGAAATCAATCCTATTCACCACTGGAACAAAAAGAAGTAAATATCTAGGAATAAACTTAACTAAGGAGACAAAAGAACTGTACACAGAAAATTATAAGACGTTGATGAAAGATGACATAAACAGATGGAGGCATGTTCCTGGGGAGGAAGAATCAATATTGTGAAAATGAGTATACTACCAACATGCAATCCCTATCAAATTACCAATGGCATTTTACACAGAACTAGAACAAAAAATCTGACAATACATATGGAAACACAAAAGACCCCAAATAGCCAAAGCAGTCTTGAGAAAGAAGAATGGAGCTGGAGGAATCAACCTTCCTGACCTCAGATTATACTACAATGCTACAGTCATCAAGACAGTATGGTACCGGCACAAAAACAGAAATATAGACCAATGGAACAAGATAGAAAGCCAAGAAATAAACCCATGCACCTATAAGTACCTTATTTTTCACAAAAGAGGCACAAATACACAATGGGGCAAAGATAGCCTCTTCAATAAATGGTACTGGGAAAACTGGACAGCTACATGTAAAAGAATGAAATTAGAACACTTCCTAACACCATACACAAAGATAAACTCAAAATGGATTAAAGACCTAAATAGAAGACCAGAAACTATAAAACTTAGAGGAAAACATAGGCAGAACATTTGATGACATAAAGCAAGATCCTCTATGACCCACTTCCTAGAATAACAGAAATAAAAACAAGTGGGACCTGATTAAACTTAAAAGCTTTTGCACAGCAAAGGAAACTCTAAGCAAGGTGAAAAGACAACCCTCAGAATGGGAGAAAATAATAGCCAATGAAACAACTGACAAAGGATTAATTTACAAAATATACAAGCAGCTCATACAACTCAATGCCAGAAAAACAAACAACCCAATCAAAAAGTGGGGAAAAGATCTAAACAGACATTTCTCCAAAGAAGACATACAGATGGCTAACAAACACATGAAAAGATGCTCAACATCACTCATTCTCAGAGAAATGCAAATCTAAGCCACAATGAGATCACCTCACACCAGTCAGAATGGCCATCATCAAAAAGTCTACAAACAATAAATGCCAGAGAGGGTGTGGAGAAAAGGGAACGCTTTGAACTGTTGGTAGGAATCTAAATGGATACAGCTATTATGAAAGACAGTATGGAGATTCCTTAAAAAACTAGGAATAAAACCACCATAATGACCCAGCAATCCCACTCCTAGGCATATACCCTGAGGAAACCAAAACTGAAAGAGACACATGTATCCCATTGTTCACTGCAGCACTATTTACAATAGCTGGAACATGGAAGCAACCCAGATGTCCATCGACAGGTGAACAGATAAAAAAGCTGTAGAACATATACACAATGGAATATTACTCAGCCATAAAAGGGAACGCATTTGAGTCAGTTCTGATGAGGTGGATGAACCTAGAACCTATTATACAGAGTGAGGTAAGGCAGAGAGATAAATAGTGTATTCTAACACATATATATGGAATCTACAAAAATGGTACTGAAGAATTTATTTACAGGGCAACAATGGAGGAAACAGACATATAGAACAGACTTACGGACATGGGGAGAGGGGAGGAGAGGGTGAGATGTATGGAAAGAGTAACATGGAAATTTACATTACCATATGTAAAATAGATAGCCAACGGGAATTTGCTGTGTGGCTCAGGAAACAGGGGCTCTGTGTCAACCTAGAGGGGTGGGATGGGGAGGGAGATGGGAGGGAGGTCCAAAAGGGAGGGGATATATGTATACCTACGGCTGATTCATGTTGAGGTTTGACAGAAAACAACAAAATTCTGTAAAACATTTACTCTTCAATTAAAAACTAAATAAATTTAAAAAAATACCCAGTTACATTCTTACAAACTGACATTGAATGAAGCTCACACTGGGCTCTCGCCACATGCAGCCTCTGCGGTGAATCTGTGTGTGTCAGAGGTGAACTCCAGGTAGGTTTTTCTCCAACTGGTTCTATCCTCTTTAGAACTAGTGGGTATTTCTCCCAGGTTTTTGATTCAATTGTTTTTAAGTCTAATAATCTCAGTGTTTTTATGAAGTTCTCATTTCATCTCAAGAAACACTGATCAGAAGCTCATCTCTGACCACAATGAGAATTCTTTAAAATCTTTAAATTATTCCAAGAATGAGTATTTAGCTTCTATGACAATTTATTGATGCTATATTACTCACATAGTCCATAAAGTGCTTCCTACTTAGGTGATTTTAATTATGTCATCTTTGTCCTTGTGAATCACCACCCTTTTCTAACTAGGCAGCAGCATCACTGTGCGTTTAAAAAAATAAATTATTTTCACACAGCTTACAAACTGTAATTTAGGAAACACTTCCATTGTGGCCAATATAATTATCTACTGAAAATATTAGACATTCAGTAGACAAATGCCTACTGAAAATTAGACATTTTCTTATAACTTCTATGAGAACTTTAACTATGCAATCACTTACTCTTTATATACTGGGTATTCATACATCATTAGGGTATTTCCTTTATGCCACACCTACCATGTATTTTGCTTTGCTCCAATGTACTGGGAAAAAAATAATTACGTAAACTAAAACACAAGGTTTTAAGAAAAAATTTTGGCTATTAATAATATATGCTCTTTCCTGAACAACTGGTCTTTCTTTTACCTCCCTTTCACTCAAAATTCTGTGAATATCACAGTGAATAACAGAATAAAAGAGCAACAATGTTAATATTTATTTTCCTATAATTATGTTTTCTTACTATAAATTTTATGAAAAGACTAAAAAGTATCTGATATTTATGTTTCATAAACGATTTTTAAGGTGAATGTTTCTCATATCATCCAGCATATATCACATACTGACATTTTTATTATTCAAAAATTCTCACTTGCATGAGTTCATCTGGAATATCACAACTATTATGCATCATTAATACACTAACACATTATTTATGATTGTGAATGATATTCTGAAATGAGAGTCACTGAAGATAAAACATTGCTCTATCATGTTTCATTATGGGAAGAAATACTTTTAATTAAAGTGACGTCATAGAAATTGGAAGAGACAGAATTCTTGATACTGTTCAATCCACCAGTAGGGAAAAATCAACAGTGTTATTTCATAGGTACAGTACATATAGAACAGTCATAGAAATATAGAACCACTGGAATGCTGAGCTGAAATAAATCTTAAAGATCCTCTTACTGTATCTGTCCTGAGTCCACAAAAAGAGTAACACAAGAAAGTCATGTGTGAAACAACAATATCATTAAACAAGAATTCTGTTTTTTTTTATGAATTTTCTTTTTTGAGGGACCACTTCATTACTATTGATAAATGATTGGTCTAAGACAATCATTGGTCTCCTTTAAACTTAACATAAATTCGAGTTTGTATGTGTGTATGTACGTGTACAAAACCATCATTCCATAGATGTGTAAGTTTCAGTGTACCTTACAACTGGTCTAAATATATGAAGGCTGTTGATACACTGCTTTTATAACCCACTATTTTACAGAGGTCTCTCATAAATTCATCCTGGGTAGTTTTCCCATTGATTCATTTGAGACTGAGATATATCATCAAATCATCTGCAACTAGAAATGTTATATGCAAACTTAACTCTATATACCTAGTAACACTGGCTTGTTCCTCCAACCCACATGTGCATAGCAGAGATACTGAAACTGAGCATGCGTGTTTAACTTATATCCACCTCAAACCACTAGCGTCTCCCCTGTAAATACAAGGTGCTGAGTTTTGAACTGAAGTGTGTGAGAATATGTGAGTGTGTGCATGTGTTTGCAAAATAAATGTTCAGGAGATATCCATTAATTCCTATTTTATTATTTTTTGAAAAATAGATTGTAAGTTTTATAAAGTGGTTTTTCCCTATTTTCAGAGATGTCAAAAGGATTTTTCTCCTGAGCTCTACAAATATGAAGAATCACACTAATTGAGTTTTTGGTATTGAGCCATTCTTGAATGCCTGGAATAAACCCCACTTGGTTATGATGTATGTCTTAAGGCAACACTGTTTTCTGTCAAAACATTTTACTTTGGATTTCTGTGTCAATATTCATATTTAAAATTATTCTACAATTTTCCAAAATAATTTTTTAAGATTTTCAAATCCATGTTATACTTACTTAACAAAATAAATTTGAAGATTTCCCACTTTCCCTATCTCTGGAATAATTTAAGCTGCATAGTTAAAATTAGGGTTTATCTAATCCTGGTGCATTTTTTATCAGGAAATTCTTTTATTTATGACAGTCTGTTTAGGCTTTCTGTAGTGTATTTAATTTTTCTACAGAACGATTCATTTCATGAAGATTTCCAAATCTAGTTGCATATAATTGAGCAAATGGTCCTTTAGGATTTAATTTACTAAATTTATACTAAATTTTGACTGTCCCCCCTTTCATATCCTTATGTAACCTCTAATGTTTTAATATTTGTACTTTCTCTGTTGATTTTTTTCAAGAAATCAATTTTATTTTTTTTTTTTTTTTAAATTTTTTTATTAGTTGGAGGCTAATTACTTCACAACATTTCAGTGGGTTTTGTCATACATTGATATGAATCAGCCATAGATTTACACTTATTCCCCATCCCGATCCCCCCTCCCACCTCCCTCTTCACCCGACTCCTCTGGGTCTTCCCAGTGCACCAGGCCCGAGCACTTGTCTCATGCATCCCACCTGGGCTGGTGATCTGTTTCACCATAGATAGTATACATGCTGTTCTTTTGAAACATCCACCCTCACATTCTCCCACAGAGTTCAAAAGTCTGTTCTGTATTTCTGTGTCTCTTTTTCTGTTTTGCATATAGGGTTATCATTACCATCTTTCTAAATTCCATATATATGTGTTAGTATGCTGTAATGTTCTTTATCTTCCTGGCTTACTTCACTCTGTATAATGGGCTCCAGTTTCATCCATCTCATTAGGATTGATTCAAATGAATTCTTTTTGACAGCTGAGTAATATTCCATGGTGTATATGTACCACAGCTTCCTTATCCATTCATCTGCTGATGGGCATCTAGGTTGCTTCCATGTCCTGGCTATTATAAACAGTGCTGCAATGAACATTGGGGTGCACGTGTCTCTTTCAGATCTGGTTTCCTCAGTGTGTATGCCCAAAAGTGGGATTGCTGGGTCATATGGCAGTTCTATTTTAAATTAATTCATTTTTATCTTTATTAATCCTATCCTGTTTCTTTTTCTTGTTTACTTTGTTCTTCTAGTTTTCATCTGCTTGCTTAATTCATTTTATTTTCTTTTTAATTTTTATTAATACATTCATTTGATGCTAAAAGTTTTCTCCTGGTAACCTTCTTAGATATGCCCACATATTCTAAAATATCATGTATTCATTTTTACAATATTCAAGAAATTCTTCCATTTTAGTTTATTTTTCCTTTGACCTAACATTTATTTAATAGTGTGCTTTGCAATTTTCAAGTAGAAGGAACATAAAAGTCCCTTTGGGAGCTTTTTTTTTTATTTTTAGTTTGTTTTTAGAAGTCCTGTTTGTTTTATTGCTGTTCTCTGGAATTGACTGAGCTTTTCTTTGTGGGCTAAAATGTGGTCAATATTCTTTAATGTTGTATCATGTTTTGACATAAAAGTGTCATGTTGGTCTCATAAATGAGTTAGGAAATATTCCTTCTGCATCAATCAACTGAATTTTAATTCTTTATAATCTTCTTCAGTTGATCACCAACTTAGTGAACTTGAGTTTGAGTAAACTCCAGGAGCTGGTGATGGACAGGGAGGCCTGGTGTGCTGCGATTCATGGGGTTGCAAAGAGTCGGACACGACTGAGCAACTCAACTGAACTGAACTGAACTTCCTTAAATGTTTGATAGAATTCACCAGTGAATAATCCACTGGGCCCAATGTTTTCTGTCTGGAACGCTACTGAATGAATGCATATAAATATATTTGGATACAGTATAGGTATTATTATTTTCAAAGATCAGCTAGGGAAATTAAGAACAAGAAAAATAAAACTTTTTATTTTCACTTATTCATTCTCTGATGCTCTTCCTTTCTTGCTAAAAATCTGAGTTGCTGACCTATATGTTTTCCTTATTACTGAAGAACTTCTTTTAACACTTCTTGCAAAACAGGCCGACTGGCAAAAAAACTCCCTGAATTTTTGTTGTCTGAGAAACTCTTTATCTAATCTTCACTTTTGAGGGGTAGTTTTGCAGGATACTGAATTTTAGGTTGGTAGACTTTTGTTGTTGTTGTTGTTTTCCCTCAACACTAAATATTTCACTACTGTCTCTTCTTGTTTCCAATAGTGTTTTGAGAAGTTGAATATAATACTTATCTTTGCTCTTCTATAGGGACATTTTTGCCTCTGGCATCTCTCTGGACTTTTTAATTTTCTGTACGCTGAAAATGATATGCCTACATGTAGGGGTTTTTCATTTATTCTGCTTATTATTCTCTGAATTTCCTGTATCTGTGGCTGTCTGACATTAATTTGCCAAAATCATCAGTCTTTATTATTTCATATATTTCTTCTATTCCTTTCTTCATGATCCTAGAGAACTTCTGTAGTTGTCCTATAGTTCTTAGATACTCTATTCTGTTTGGTTTTCCTTTCAGTAATTTTTCCTTTTGTTACCAGTCTTGCAGGCTTCTTTTGAAGTACTCTCAAGCTCAGAAATTGTTTGCTCAGCAAATTCCCACTTATTTATAAGCCTGTCAAAGGCATTCTTGATTTTGGTTCCAATGTCTTGGATCTCCAACACTTCTTTTCCATCGTTTCCTAGAATTTCCACCTCTCTGCTTACATTGCCCATCGGTCCTTGCAGGCTATCTACCTTATCCATTGGAACCTTTAGCACAGTAATCATGTTTCTTATAAATTCCTGGTTTAACAGTTGTAAGTCTGATGGATAGATATTATTCTGTTCCTTATCCTCTCTCTGACACAGAAAATTACACTGATATACATAAAGGAAAATTGTAAATGATTATATAAATAAGTGTAATTAGATTGCTCCACTTATATAGTATACATAAATTATACATGATTATTTATAAATTATACATGATTATATACAAATTATGTATGATTATATATTTATATTCATATATGTAACTATATATGTGTGTGTATGTATAGTTACAAAGCAAAGAGACAAATAAGGAGCAGAATTAAGTCTACAGGCAACAAATAAACAGATAAAGATTGAAACGACCTTTCTTGTATCCTTAGGAAAGGAGGGTGGGACAGCATAGCTTTTGTAACTTCATGGTCCTGTAGCAACTTGTTGTGCTGTTTTCACCCATTGGTCAAAGGAAGGACTTTTTGACATGAGATCTCTTGGTTGTCTCCCTGCCCTACTTTCACTTGGCCCTTCTCTATCCTTTGCCCCATCAACCTTGCTCCATCTGAACTGGATTCCCAACAACTGTCCCTCAGAGGAAGACTTGGTCAACAGAAGAGCCTTACTGGTTATTTTCACAAGTCTACAGGCCAAGATTGCTGTAGAAACATCCATCCTTATCATACTTCCTTCGTTTCTTTCTAGTGTTAGCTGCCAATTTCACATAGCCCCCCATGATTTCTAGTTAATACTTGTTACCAGTTTCCAAAGATGGCAGAAATCATGCTGTCTTCCCTGTACTTCCTCCTCTTCACTTACTGACACCAGATTTGGGATACCTTGTCACCTAGGTTTTCTTAGGTATTATATTGTCTGTGGGTTTCACGTTTTGCCATCAGCATAGGTCTGTTTTTAATGTAGAGATTCAAAGAGAGTAACAACTATGCTTCTCTAATAACTTCTAATTTCTCCATAAACTTTTAATAATAACAAGCTGGGTATCTCTGAAAATCACTAAAATACAGAAACAAAAATGTCTTTCATATAAAAAGAGTGCACAGTAAGTATCCATAATTATGAATTACAAATAACCAATTAAACACATCAGACATATGCTTACATTTTCTGCAAGAAAATCTATGCTGGGATTATGAAACATTGTCTTTCAGGCAAAGATTAGCCTAAATAAGTATCCTAGGAGACTGAAACAGGCTTTTGAAAAAGTAAGTCTTGCATTTGATTAGAAGATTCTGTAGCTTAAGATATTTCTGGGATCATTTCCAGGAACACATACATAATTTACAGTGACTGACCACTCAATGCTAACAATAATTCTGTTCTCCCAACCTTTATAATAAATGCAGGAGAACCAATTTGAGGGGTAAAAAAAAGCAATCTCTCATTTTCTACCAATGAATGTCAAATTCAAGTGCATCTGCATGAAACATATCACTATCTAAGTTTGATAGTTTAAACATGAAATCTACAGCTTTGACTCTTTGTTATTATATAAAATTAGAAGTTTATTTTATAAAAGTATGTCCTAAGACTAGTGGTTCCCTTTCAAATTTAATAATCTATTAAATGTTATAAATCACTTACTTCTGCTTCTAAGAAATAAAAACATAAATGATCTATACCCAGGGTCCTCAGACAACTCAGAGCTGCTACATGTAGCTGGGAGTATACATAATTACAAATTCAGGGAGAGAAGGTGCTGCGGATATTACACAGAATTAAGCCCAATTGACAAGTTAAGAGCAACATAAACAAATCATTTGAGAAAAACAGTCCATAAGAGGGACTGTTGCAGATAGACTTTAAAGGACAAAGCAGTATTTCACCAGCAGGAAAAGTAAACGAAGGACATACAATTCAGTGAGAACAAAGTAAAATGGAAATATGAAAAAAGCAAAATAATACTGACACAGTAGGGAACTGTCAAGTAATCTGAGTAGGGGAGAGAAAAGAGTATTTATGCTGTAAGAACTATAAAAAAAATTTCAGATCGGTTTACTGGACTTCAATTGCTATTTTAGTCTACACTTGATAAACAATTTCAGTACCTCATCCTAAACACAGATTTTCAGATAAACCAAAAAGGAATAAGGGAGTACAACAAGAACAAAAAATTGGCTGAAATGGTCAGTGCCCTATGTCATCAGTCACAACTAACAGCCAAGTAGCCCTTGACGTACATAACTGTGCAAGTTTTTGCTGAAGCATCAATGATTACAGTATCATATTTGTTTCAGGTACACTAACAGAGTATATTAAATAGAATGTTCTGCCTATGTTCACTGCTAGGATTTGATGGCTTCAGGTCTAACCTTTAGGTCTTTCATCCATTTTGAATTTATTTTGTATATGGTATATGGAAACATTCTAATTTCATTCTTTTACAAGTAACTGTCCAGTAGTCCCAGCACCACTTATCGAAGAGACTGTTTTTAATCCATTGTATATTCTTGTCTCATTTGTCATAGACTACTTGACAGTAGGTGCCTGGGTTTATTTCTGGGCTCTTTATTCTGTCCCATAGATCTATGTGTTTCTTTTTATGCCAGTACCATGTTGTTTTGATTACTGCAGCTTTGTAGTATAGTCTGAAGTCAGGAGCATAATACTGTCAGCTTTATTCTTCTTTTCTCAAAAACTGCTTTGGCAATTCAGGGTTTTTTGTGTTTCCATATACATTTTAGGATTATTTGTTCTAGCTCTGTGATAAATGTCATGGGTACGTGACAGGGATTCAGCTCAGTAACTCAGTAGTGTCTGACTCTTTGTGACCCCAAGGACTGCAGCATACCAGGCCCCCCTGTCCATTGCCAACACCCGGAGTTTAGCCAAACTCATACCCATTGAGTCGGTGATACCATCCAACCATCTCATCCTCTGTCATCCCCTTCTCCTCTGCCATCAATCTTTCCCAGCATCAGGGTCTTTTCAAATGAGTCAGCTCTTCACATCAGGTGGCCAAAGTATTGGAGTTTCAGTTTCAGCATCAGTCCTTCCAATGAATATTTAGGACTGATTTCCTTTAGGATGGACTGGTTGGGTCTCCTTGATGTCCAAGAGACTCTCAAGAGTCTTCTCCAACACCACAGTTCAAAAGCATCAACTCTTTGGCACTCATCTTTCTTTAGAGTCCAACTCTCATATCCATACATGACTACTGGAAAAACCATAGCTTTGACTAGATGGACCTTTGTGGGCAAAGTAATGTCTGTGCTTTTTAATATGCTGTCTAGGTTGGTCACAACTTTTCTTCCAAGGAGCAAGCATCTTTTAATTTCATGGCTGCAGCTACCATCTGCAGTGATTTTGGAGCCCAAGAAAATAAAGTCTGTCACTGTTTCCATTATTTCCCTATCTATTCTCCATGAAGTGATGGAACCAGATGCCAGGTAGATTGCTTTAGGTAGTAGAGACATTTACTGATATTATTTCTTCCAATATATGAATGAAATATATTTCCATTTCTTTGTATCATCTTCAATTTCCTTCAACAGAGTTTTATAGTTTTCATGGCAAAGGTCTTTCACCTCCTTAGTTTATTCCTGGGTATTTTACTCTTTTTGATGCAGTTTTAGACAGGATTGTTCCTGTGTTTTCTGATTCTGACATTTCATCATTAGCAAATAGTAAGCAGGGCTGGTGTGCTCACTGGGCTCAGGCCGTGGCATGCAATAGGGAATGTGAGGGAAAGTCGCAGCCTTCTCCTCAGTTTTCAGTCTGCCCTCTCCACCCTGCTTTAGGAGCAAGCTGGTGCATGCCCACAACTCACAAGCAAAGTCCAGGCTTCCCACAGGCCTTCTGTGAGGCCCACCAGCTCTCCAACCAGCAAAGAAGCTCAATTTCCCTGTGCCAGACCCCTGGGCTGGGACACCCAACATGTGGCTGGAGCTGCTCACTCCCCAGGACAAATCTCTACCTGTAAAATCTCTCTTTTCCTCTGAGTCCCCTTCCAAAGGCACAGGGCCCAACCCGATCACTTCTCTTCCCTTCTTACAAGATTCCATGTGGCTCTTTCTTACATCTTTGGTTGTACAGGACTCTCTGAGACAGTTTCTAGTTAGTTTTCAATGAGAAATGTTCCACATGTAATTGTATTTTTGATGTGCTTATCGGGAGAGGTGAGCTCCACCTCCTACTCCATCTTGACTGATCTCAGTATTAACTGGATGCCTAGCCTATTTCAGTGCCTTGCCTACTCCATGACACACCTGCTGGAGAAATCAGGAGAATTCATTTTTAGTACTGGAAATCAGCTCTTACATTAAAGACCAAGGCAACCACAGCCAGTACAGTGAAAAATCAAAACCTAGCTAACTGGCCTGCCTGGTTCTAGCCACTACAAAAAATACCAGAAACCACAGGGAAAGTACTAAATATTAAATTCCTGATATGTTTTTTAAAAAGAATATTTTTCACAACTGATATCTAGCACAGTAATTTTCACAGAGAGAATGCTCAATAAACATTTGTCAAATTAAAAATAAATCAAGGCACAGCTATAAAATGCATAATGTTATGTCACCCATTATTGTAATATTAGTAACGTGACTTGGCCCTAAATTATTTTAATAAATCATATACAGACATTGTTCCATTGTTCACAGAATAATCAAAGGGGTACTGTGTCATTAAGAATTGGGGATTCAAATCAAAAGACTGAGGTGTTAAGTGTGAAAATTTGCCATTGTCAATGCTGTGGCACCAAGTCACAGGAAGCCTCTGGTCTCATACTTGTCCTCTCTCAGCCATCCACACCCTCAAGTGTACAGTGAACAGAACAACAATAACTATGCATAACACACCCTTATTGTGACCATCGAATGCGATCATGCATGTCAAATGACTCTGTAAACTAAAAAGGGCTACCCAAAAGATTAATAAACTGACTTTTCTGGTTGACTGTCTACCTGCAGAGATATCTGCCTTTCCTCTCTTTCCTTTATTCTACACACTCTGATCTATCAGCACACCCTCTATATCCCCCAAGCATATTCCCAACCCCTCACACTAAGTTTCCTCACCATCATTGCTTCTCATCAGCAGACCCAGAAGTTGCCCTGCAAACTTCTGCAGGCACCTTCCACTGCTCTCCACGCTTTTAATCTTAATCTTTCCACATTCTCTAATCCAGTGGTCCCCAACCTTTTTGGCACCTGGAAGGGTCTGACAATTTTTCCACCAACGAAGAAGGGGCAGGGATGGTTCAGGTGGTAATGCAGGCAACGGGGAGGGGTAGATGAAGCTTAGCTAGCTCACGCACCACTCACCTCTTGCAGAGAGGCCCAGTTTCCTAAGAGGCCACACTGGTCTGCAGACCAGGTGTTGGTGACCCCTGCTCGAATCCACAAAAAAGTCAAATCAATCTTTGAAATATTACATAGAATTGCATTGCTCACCTGATCCAATAGTCTCCTTTCTTACTAGGAAAAAATAACAACTATGGGGTTGGACAGTAAGTTTGTCTGGGTTTTCCCATAAGATGTAACATAAAAATCCAAACCTTTTGATCAATCCAATACTAACCAAGGGCTGGAAGGCCCTTCACCTCCCCTCACTAGTGGTCCCATTCATGATATCAGAGCTACAGTGCCTACTGGTCCTTCCTTCAAGAGACCGTAGGCACATTCCTAATGAGGGGCCCTTGCACTGCCTGGTGCCTCTTTCCAGAATGGTCAGGAACTACTGCTCCTCCCTTTCTCACTTCATTCAGCTCAAACGTCACCGTCTCAGAATGGCCTTCCTTACCTTCTCAGATGAGTCCTTACCTCATCACTCTCCACCCTGTCACTCTGCTTTTCTTCAGAGCCCTTATTGGTTCTGAAATTATTAACATGTTTACTTATCCCCTGGGATATAAACAGCATGAGAGCAAAAAGACTCTGTCTGTTCCTGTTAACAATTGCATCTGAGTTATTTACATGGTTTAGGGGCTCAATTGAAATGCACTTAATGGATAGTGAAAAGACTGCTCAATTTCCTTTAGTTCATGTGTTCCACAGAAAACAGAAGAGTGCCCATAAATAACTTCAATGCCACTAGTAAAACCTGAATGTTTGAATGGCCTGAAAAGGCTTTATCTCACCTTGGAATTCGAAGTGGACTCCAAGAAGCAAAGTCTGTTGCCAAATCCTTCTGCTGCCAAACATAGTTTCTGTTGTTCTTTGTGGATGGTTGCGGTACACTGTAGAACCACTTCATCATCCTGCAAAAGGGATAAAAAGAGAAAAAAAGTGAAATTTGGCATGACTCAGTCTAAATCAGATCTAGAAGATTATTATTTTAGTGCATTTTAAAAATCAGAGAAAAATGAATCTAAGAAATGTCCTTCCAAAAGCCACACAATCAATTCCTAGAGCATTTTTATTTACCAAAAAAAGATAACTGGGTAGCGGGAGTCAGAAGAAGTTACTACCATTGACAACAATTAACAGCTTTTTGCAATTGACAGAGGCAACCTGAATAGAAAATGGTAAAAGACAGGATTTCTATGTTAGAGTTCTTACACACTACTTTAAATCATCAAAATTATCAAGAAATGGTCTGACATACTCCTGGAACATCAAGTATCATCAAGAATGGAACAGAGTCTACTAGCAGGTGCACAATCACATTGTTCTAAAACTGACTCAGGAAAACAGGTCAATAACAGAGCTTCTGGGTTCAAATCAACCCAAAAAATCATCTTAGTTCAACCATGCACTGGCAACTTGATCATCTGTGAAATAATCCTGGATTGCTTAAAAATTTACAGAGAGGTGATTTTTTAGTTCAATCCTCTGAGCTCCCACACTTGGTTTCCAATCAATTAAGTCCACAGAATTACAGGAAAAACTGTACAAGGGAAGAAAGACCCACAGGATGACTTGGCACAGGCAATATGAACACAGCAAGAAGCATGGGCTTCAGAATTCGCAGTAGCTGAGTTCCCATTCCAGTTCTGCCATCGACAAAGTGAGGAGAGAAATGAGATGAACTCATACAGTGACTGACATACAAAAGGCCCTACAGCAGCAAGAAATGGGAGATACCATGATCATTTTTTAACAAAATATCTCAGTTTAACAGGCTCTAAGTGACAAATACCTAAGTCTAACCATTTGTATTTTGATATTTCAATCTCAAAGAAACAGTATACCTAACAGAGAAGTAAACAAACACACATACTTATCAACCCTTTTAATTAGAATGAAGGTGAAAAGGGAATATGAGTACACGCTAGAAGACCCTCACCATGGTAGAATGGCAGAGAAGAGGTAATGTGACAAATATTCAAACGCAGAAAACAAGCCCTTTTGGTTAACCTGAAAACAATACTATATCAATTGGAAAAGTACAGCTCTAATTTAAAAACCTTTATAAATGCCATGTACTTGCTTTATTTCCTGTGTGGTAGCAGCAGTACCTAATAGCTGGCTCATAGCATGGGTCAAAGCCAGGTCCAATCTCTTAATAATTACTTTCCAACTATCCCCCCAGTGCTCATTAATTTCCAGTGAGCATTCAATGGTTGCATTTCAAAAGTCAATTGCTTAAAAAAAAAAAAAAAAGCCTTATTTTCATACAATGAGTACATCTAAAGATTACTTCACATTCAGCATGGCTATAATAAAAAATAATGAAGTGTCTTTGTTGCTTATATAATCTGCAAGATCAAAGATACATTGTGCTTGCCAAATAGGTGGTGTTAATAACAAAGTGCTGAATTGTGCTGGTGTGTTCAATGCCTTCCCAAATCCTCAATGTCTTTGCTATCTTGTCTCACTGCCTCTGTGGAGCAAACTCCAGCATGGAAACTACACTCTTGGTTAAGACAGACTTCTTTGGATACTAGAGGTGATCTAAATACGAGTTAGGGGTCTTCCGTGGTGACCCAGTGGTTAAGTGTCCACCTTCCAATGCAGGGGATACAGGTTTGATCCCTGGTGGGAGAACTAAGACCCCACATGTCACAGGCAACTAAGCCTATGTGCTACAATTAGAGAAGCCCGTGCACTAACAAGAAAAGCCTGTGTGCCTCAACAAAGAGTCCATGCAGTCAGAAATCTTCAATAAATACCACTTAGTAAGTAATTACGGCAGTGGACTAATTAAAGACATTTTAGGAATGAGAATAAGAAAATACAGCAAGGTACAGGACAGGTAAGAATAAACGGTGCTACCCAGTAAGCTCTGAAAGAAGAGAAGGCACGTCACATTTACCAAAAATATAGCGAATACCAGTCCTGGCATTAATTTATTTAATCCTCCCAATATTCCAGCAAGATACTGATCATTCATACAAACAGTTGAGGAAAATGAGGTTCAAAGTAACTTGTCACTCACAAAGGGCTGATCATACTTATTTCCAAGAATTGGTCATGAAACCTGAAAAGTCCTAGGCCCCACACTGGTTCTAAAGGCTCAAGTGACTTTTATTACTTCTGTTATCTAGAGATGTACTTTTCTATCTTTAACATGCATCCTCTCACTCATGGGTCTTGGGTAGATTCTGCGTTTCTAACAAGTGCTTGAGGATGAGGGAGATTCAGAATGAGTCCCAGAAAGGACTGTGATCCCAGAAAATAGGTGAGAAGTCTTTTATAAGAGTTTGTAGGCAATCAGTAACAGTTGAATGTTAAAATACGTCATGGACTTTGGACAGAACTAGAAATGAGAGATGCTCATTAGTATGTGGTACAAACCAACTTGTATAAGGGAAAGGAGCAAAGTACTGAACTACTCTATCAAACCAATAAAACTGTGCAGTTTCCTTCCAATTTAGTACCTCGACATTGTGTGATGTAGTGCCTAGTCATGAAGTAACACTGAATTTACGGAGCTCCAGCACACCACCAACAAAATAGTCTATGACTACAACTTTCAACCATGATCCAAAAGCTTGACACACACATAAGATTTTCTCCAGTTTATCTGGGAGCTGATTCTACTTTAATTCCTGTAAGCAAAGCGTTCCTCTTTGACAAAAAGTAAAATATACTGAGCAGTGATGGACCAAACACCAATTCACAAACACCTGCAAATTCCCTTTAATTAACCCATCAATCATCTCATTGCACTGTTTTTCTCCAGAAGCACTGAGGTTTGGTAGCCTACTGACTATGTATTTGAAAAGTTTTGCCAAGTAGTTTATTTTTAATTATTATAACCAATGTACAATAAATCTGGCTACAGTTGACACACACGTATGTGTATACGATATTGGTACACACACTCACACACGAAATCTATCCAAAAAGAAAGATTAAACAGTGCCTGATACTGATTGGATCCAGAGAGTTAACACTGCTCAGGCAAGAGAACAATAAGGATACATTAAAATATCACTTTGAGGGTCATAAAGCATCTTCTCAATCAGTCTCTGCTACCCAGGCCTTGAGGTCCAGACTGCTAACTTAACTATCATTTCCTGTGTTCATGTTTTGGTTGCACGTGCGATTGGTGTGCCTCAACCTATAAAAACTAAAATCACCCTTCAATACTCATCACCTTTTGGTATACTTTGTTTTTTGAGTTCCAAGTACCTAGGGCAACAGATTTTCATTCAACTCACAAGAAATCACATTGCAGGAAAAAATTCTACAAAAATGAATTGTCCTTCTGTTTTGCTATTTCACTTTTTTAAATTTCAAAGTAGCCTGAGAAGGTACTAATATCTTGCTGTTTCCAGAAATACTTGAACCTACACCAACGCCAAGACAAACATGAAGAAACAAAATTACTAATCTTGTTTTATAAGATTCTGAATAATAAATTGTGAATAAAGAAATCTTTTAGAAGAAACTTCATGAACAATTAGATAAATGGCAGGGCTTAAGTAAGAGAGACATCCAGCATATTGTCACCAAGTCCTATGACATCTGCATCACCAGTATCTTTCAATTCCATTCCTCTCTCACCACCCTAGCTACAATCAACTCTTACTTAGACATCTTCAAAATCTTCAGAATAGCTTTCCACACTGCAAACTCCCTTACAACAGTGCTTCACCTTAAAGTCTCACCATGAGCCCAACCACACTGTCTCCTGGCTTACAACCTTTGACTGGCTTCTCACTGGTCTAAGGAAAAAGACCAAAACCAACCGCTAGCCTAAAAGGCTTTGCACTGCATGGTCTATGCAAGCCCAACATTTCTTCCTACCAACCTTCCTTCATTCCTGTGCTCCTACATGACTCTTGTCATTAAACCCATTCTCCACCCTCTAGCTAAGACCTTTCAAATATCAATTCAAACATCTCTTCCAGAGGGTAGCCTTCCCTGACCCACCAGGCTATGGTAATTACCTTGTTTTGTGTTCCTATGGCACTATTTTCCTTCCTTCCATTTCTTTGATTGTTACTATGCATTCATGTATTTAATTATGAGAGTATACAGTGTCTAACACTGTGCCTAACAAATATACACCATAAATGATTATTTATCATAATCCACTTTATGATTACTCAGAAACATGCACTGCCATGCTGACAACTGGAGTTGCTTTCTAAAATTGCCAAGAGACTATTTAATTTCCCAAATTAAGGTGAGCATTATACAATCCCATTAAATGATTTCACAGCTAAATGTGCCAGGAAATAGGGCATTATTGGGAAAAATCACTGATCCTATCATATTCATGAGAAATTTTAATGTATCACAAGTATACATTGGATCACTGAAAAAAAGCAATCGAGTTCTTCATTTTCCCCCTATTTCCACATAAACACCATAAAAATTAGACCACAACTCTTTCCATATACAATCTAAGCTATCCAAGCATATTATACTCTTGAAAAGTCAAAAAATGCTCTTAATAACTCTGGTCATTAAAAAGTCCCTCATCACACCAAATACTTCCCCTTAGGCTCTGATTAGGCTTATCTTTCAAAATGTTTATCCAGGTTTAAACTTTCATAACTGATCCTCTCCTTTAGTTACATCCTGATAATTTTGCCACAGTTGGCAATAACTCAAAAAGTTCACCATCAGTATTGTATCCAATGCTATCTGTCAAGCAGGTCAGATTAAACTCCACAAAAACCAGGTATCCAAGGAAAATAAACAGCTTAGTTAAAACCTGAGGGAATCATAACACCATTCAATTTAGACCACTGCACACAATAAATACTTCATAAATATATGTTGGATTTAATTCCTTTTGTTAAATGCTACTGTATTTTTCCTGTGATTTTTCATACAGCTCTTAAGTATAGAGATCAATTATTTACAGGGGGGAAGCCAGCACCACAATACTGCATTCCAGGCAATTTTATGATGAGTAAATAAGACATGATTTCTATAACAAATGCTGCCAAGTCTGCTGGAATGGTACAAGATGGAAAATAATTATCAAATAACACCACCAACAGCTTCTTTCAAACATTCATAACTGAAATATTTTCTGAGGACATAATGTACGCTAGGAAATGTTCTAAGCCCTTGAGAAAATTTAGTAAATAAATCAAAGAACTCTGAACTTATTAGGCTTACCTCCTGGCAGGGAAGACAGACAATAAACAAACAATAAGTTCACAAATTATGTTAAAGGTGAAAAGTCTGTGGGGAAAAAATGGAACAGGATAAGGGGATTGTAGTGATGCTGCAGTGGGGGTGATTAAAATTATGAATAAAGTTATCAGGCTTCACTTGGGCAAAGATTTGAAGCAGGGAAGAGGAATCAGTCACATGAGTACCTGCAGAAGGGGCATTCCAGGCAGAAGGAAGGCCTGTGAAAGCCTCTCGGGCAGAAGAGTACCTGGCACATCCAAGAAACAGGGGTGACATCACTGCAGATGGAATGGAGTAAGCCAGTGGGAGGATGGCGGGAGATGAGGGTCCAGGTCAGTACAGAACCTGAGCCCGGTGTAAAGCCTCTGGCTTTTTCTCAGGGACTTGGGAGCCTGTGCCACGTACTAAATGCAACCTACAGGGAGGCGAGGAAGACGCAGGGTGACCTCACAGGACCACTGCAACCATTCAGCGGACGTGAGGGTGACTCAGACCGCAGTGGGAACAGTGGAGGCAGAGACAAATGATCAAATCCTGGGTATGCTTTGCACTGATCAAGGGCCTATTATGTTCCAGAAGCTGTGATAAATAGTCACAAGTTTACTTCATGTGTTCCATCAACATGTCTACCTTTTCTAGCTTACTGCCATATAAAATGTTAACTGTATTATTTTTCTTTCTTACAGCAAATATGTAGCTAGCAGAACAAATGAGCTAAGAGAATCCAAAGAAAACCAGCCCGTATCTGTGGTCTCACACTGAGTCTACATTTTTTCATTTTAAAAATGCAGGTAGTCCTCAGTTCGCACACTAGCACAGGACTCTAAAAATGACCATGCAAAGCAATCTCTGGGAGAATTACTTACGAATTGTTCTTTGATCTTTACAACTCTCCCTAGTATCAGTTATGAAAGTACAGAAAATAAAATAGCAAAACTAATATTGGTTTAGCATGCTGTAATTTACTACATTAGAAATATGGAGAATGGAAAGTGTTTTATTTCTTCAGAAAACACTTATCAAGAGTCGTCTGAACAGCGCTTGCCTTACCCTTACCTTCAAATGTCACGGCCAGTGGTTATAATCCCACATTTGTCAGCATTTTCAATGTTATAAAATATCACAGAGTTCTTTAATATGAACATCTTGTCACTGTCACTTCCTCTGGGACATCTTCATCCTTTCTGTCACAT
>NC_057393.1:84712317-84724589 GCF_019320065.1 Cervus canadensis
TTTTCACATTCTTTTCCACTATAGTTCATCACAAGGTATTCAATATAGTTTCCTGTGCTATGCAGTATGGCCTTGCTATTTGTGCATGCCCGCCAGTAGATACCAGCCCCCAGTAGGGTAGACCTGGTGGCAGAAATCAAGGCTAGCAGCCAGGGTCTGTCATTCAGACATCCGGCGTGGGTGTGACTGCTGAGTTAATAAATTCTGCAGCACTCCATTTTCATCCTGAACTGGTCTTCTTTTACAGTCAAGTTCACCTGAGACTCATCAAAGGGACATAACGTGAAGGCTACAGAGACTGGCAGCAAAGGGCTTACGCTGACCCTTCCAAAGTGACCTCTAGACTGACCACCAGCCTGTCCTCCCTGCTGTTCAGTTCGAATCACCATCAAGGGCTTTTTAAATTTTTTAATCCAAATCTTTGCCTTGCCAAGCACTAGGAAAAGCAGGTCTTACCCAGTTAAGAGCTGACACAAAGCGGTGACTCTGCAGCCCAGAAGGGCTCTCACTGTCCTGGGTCCCCCAAGTTCCCACTGAGCCCCAAAGTGGGGGACCAGACTCCAGAGCCAGAAGAAGCTTGCGTGGCTCAGAGTCAGAGCAGAATCCTCTGTGCTGGAAAAGACTTCACACTGACCACAGCATCTTGTGACTCACAGTACCAAACGCTGCTCCCGGCTAGAGGAAATGATGACATTTCCAGCCCTTAGAGGAGATCTGTGGTCGCTGTAATCAGACTAATACCCTGTTCTGTTTCAGTGACGCAGGGTCACATTTTCCTTTGAACTGAGAAAATTCATGTCAGGCGTAATCATAGCGCCTCCCTCCTTCTCGTTCCCACTCTTCTCTTTCCTCCACCACACTGTCTTTTACCCTTTCCTCTGTGTTTAGGGGGATGTGAAATTCACATAATACACAATGGACCATTTTAAAGGCTATGACCCAGAGGCATTTCGTGCATTCAGAACTGTGCAACCATCATCTCTCTCTGGTTTCAAACTTTTTCATCACCCCGAGGACCCCACAGGGAGGAAGGGGTCACTCTTGTTTCCACTTCTCCAAGGCCCTGGCAGCAACCACTAATATGCTTTCTATCTTTATAGATTTGCTTATTCTGGATATTTCATATAAAAGGAAGCATACAATATAGCAGGGGTCCCCCCACTCTGAGATCTAACGCTTGATCAGCTGACGTAGAGCTGATGTAATAATAATAGAAATAAGGCTCACACACAATAAATGTAATACACTTGAATTATCTTAAAACCAATCCCACCCCTGATCCAGGGGGAAATTATCTTCTATGAGACTGGTCCCTGGTGCCAAAAATTTGGGGATCCATATTGAATACGGGGCCCTCTGGTCTGGTATCTTCCACTTAGCATTCTGTTTTCAAGGTTCATCCAAGCCGTCGCATGTAACACTCTTCATTCCTTTCTATGACTGAGGAGTAATCCATGGTGTGGGTGCGCCACAGTTTATCTATCTAGTCATCTACAGATGGACATCTGGGTGGTTTCCACCTCTTGCCTATTTTGAATAACGCTGCCGTAAACATTCACACGCAAGTGTCTGTGTAGACATGCTTTCATTTCTCTGGGGTGTACACCTAGAATTTTAAGAAACTACCAAATGTTTTTCCAAAGCAGCTGCACCAAGTTTGCATTCCCACCAGCAGAGGAGGGTAACGCTTTCTTTCATCTGATGAAACAAAACAAAATCAAAACAATTGGCTCATCACAGAATAGTGAGTCTGCCGAGGACATTTAAATAACCAACCATCTTTTGCAATAGTGATTCACCAAGTGTGGAAAGGTGAGCTTGAAACAAACCCGTCCAGCTGGTCCCCGGCTTTCCCTGAAGGGCAGAATAAGATCTTTGAGCAGGGAGAGGCTTCGCTGGCAGTTTTCTCCTCTGTGCTGGCTCCCCAGCTGCTCTTCTCATTCAATTCTGGCCCATCAGCAGGTCAGCTTGGCCGGACACCCACCCACTGAGCACAGAACACTGACCGGGCCAGCTGGTGGGAAGGCGCACAGAAAAAGATGCCAGGGGTATTCAAGGAGCATACAGTAATACAGACCAGTCTGAACAGGCCAGACAAGGGATGGCATTTTAGAGCCAGAAAGGATTGTGGGATCTCAACTCAAAATCAGGCACAAGGTTGGAGTTGAGGGAACTGAACCCCCAGGTTCATGGACTTACACCTGGCCAGTCAGCGGCAGGGGATGAGGAGCCAGGCCCGCTGTGGTGAGAAGAGCCCTCTTCTACTTTGCTGGGATTCCTGGGTTGGTCCCCGAGGCAAGCTGAGGGATTGGGGAAACGGATCCCTCAGTCCTGCCCAGACCAACCGGAACAGACTCTCTTGGAAGATCTGCGGTCTTAGAAGGTCTGATCAGGAAGTTTGGGGAACCTGCCGCTAACTGTAAACAAAATGATAAAGCTGATTTAACAGCACCAAAAGTGCCTAGTTCTTGATTTTTAGTGTTGATATGGCCTCACATTTGAGTGAAAAATTGGAAGTCATCATGTTTACTTGATATGCGGTTTCTGTTGGAGCTTGCCTTAGGCTCTGATGGTCTGATGGTTTAGATAGTCAGTCTATGGCACGCATGTGTGTGTGCACACACCCACCCACCAACCCCCCTACATACGCGCACACACACACACACACACACACACACACACAGCAGATGGAGGGTTGCCCCACCCCTTTTAACCCAGATTATAGCAACTAAACTCACTGTTCTGTACCTTGCTTTGAAAACAAAACTAAATCCCTTATCTAATCTGATAATAATTATTAAGAAAAAGCCTGTGAAGTAGGTATTTTTTAAATCCTGATTTCACAGATGAAGAAACCAAGATTCTATGGGTCTCAGCTACTTGCTTAAAGTCGTGAAACCAGTGATGGGCTAAATTTTGTCCCCATGAAAGGTTATGTTGGTGTCCTAACCCCCAGTAGCTTAGAAGGTGACCTTATTTGGAGATGAGATCTTTATAGAAGCAATCAAGTTAAAATGAGGTCATTAGGATCTTATAAAGTGGGAAATTTAGATGCAGACACCCACATGGGGAGAACCTCATAGGAAGGTGAAGGCAGAGATCAGGGTGAGCAAGAACATGGGGTTGCCACCCACCAGAAGCTGAGGGAGAGGACTGAGATAGATTCTTCCACACAACCTAGAAGGAGCTGACCCTGAAAACTCCTTGATCTTGGACTTCCAACCCTCGGAACGGTGAGACAATATATTTCTACTGTCTTAAGTCAGCCAGGCTGTGGTCCTTTGTATGGCAGCTGCAGCCAACGAATTCTCAGCCAAACTGAGAATCAACCCAGGTCTGTCAGTACCTGATTAGAGTGTGCATGACCAACTCAAGGAGCCTGGAGTGTAATGGGGGACAGATGTGAGTAAAAACACATGGCAGTTCTCTGACAGCTCTGTGCAAAGACCAGAGGAGCATGGAGTAGGAGTGTGCGGGATGGGAGGCAGGGGTTTTAGAGGCAATTTCCAGCAGGTGGAGTCTGGATGTGACCGTGTGCTCAAGTCAGTTCCAGGGTTGTAATCTAGAATGCTGTGCAGCAAGCACATGCAGAGGGCTCATAGAGCTTGCCACACACACACACACACACACACACACACACACACACACAGAGATGTGAACAGTACCGTGGACAGTGGAAAGAGATGCCCTCTAGGAGGCACACACAGAGTCCTTGCTCCATTCCATCTCTTGGACAAGTCACACAGTCTCCAAGGCCTTGCTTATTCCAGCTATAAAGTCAAGAACATCATACCTTCCTACCCTAAGGGACCAGACTCCCATTTAAGGTCCATTTATGAGGTTTATGTCTGGGAGAGGGTGCCCTCCTGTGAGGGCAGTGGCTCCCAACCTTGGCTCAGCCTGGGAAACTTTTGAACTATCCAGATTCCAGGGTCCCTCTCCTACAGCCTCGGATTCAGAGCTGCCATATTGGAGAATGGCATGGCAACCCACTTTAGTATTCTTGCCTGGAGAATCCCATGGACAGAGGAGCCTGGCAGGCTACAGTCCATAGCGTCACGAAGAGTTGGACACAATTGAGCCACTAACACTTACTTACTTACCAAAGCATATATGTGTGTGCCAAGTCGCTTCAGTGTGCTAAGTGCACACAGGTATATGTATACATACACATGCATACACAGCTTGCTCAGTTGAAGGGCCATGCTACAAAGGAGTCATGGACAGGTCTGGGTAGACCACAGGAGTTCTGCTGGGGTAAGTGGGGGCCACAACTGCAGGATCCACACCCAGCACACGAGTAAAAATAAACATCGCTATGCCTGAGTTGGGGAAAATTCAGAGCATGGGGATGCTAGCAGTGTGAGGGGTATAAAGGCAGAACCCAGTGAAAGGTGTTTAGGAAGACTTTTGTCACCATGAAATGACATGCTAGGCCTGGTGGCTACTTGGGAGGAGTCATGGGGTCAGAGAAGAGGGTCTGATAAGGAACTGTGAGCGGGCCCATCTGAGTGGGGGTCTGAGAGACCCGAGGCAGGTGAATGGGGAGACCGGATATCTGTGGATAGTGGCAAGGGGAATGTTGACCTAGAAGTCTGAGGCTGGTCTCATTGTGTGCAGCCATGCATGCCTGCTAAATTGCTTCAGTTGTGTTTGACTCCATGTGACCTTATGAACTATAGCCTGCCAGGTTTCTCTGTCCATCGGGATTCTCCAGGCAAGAATACCAGAGTGGGTTGTCATGCTCTCTTGAGGGGATCTTCCCAACTCAAGGATCAAACACACATCTCTTTACATCTCCTGCATTGTCAGGCAGGTTCTTTACCACTAGCACCACCTGGGAAGCCTGAGCTCACTGTGTAGGGACGTATAAACAGCGACTGGAAGACACATTCTGAAATTTTAATCAAGGGGAAGGGGTGTTTAATATTGTCAGATACAACAGACATGCTTAATTTAAATAAGCTTGTTTTGGTTTTAATTGACTTGCTGACTCAATCACTAGCAATCTATCATGTGTACTAACATGTGACATCAGAACACAAACGTCAAGTGCATGGTGATGTCCCAAGGCTAATTCCTCATAAGGAAGTGAACACTCTACTGACATGTAGGAGTTACAGGAAAGTAGACTTGGGGCTCAATAAAAAGGATATTAAACTAAAGTCCAAAACGTTCCTCTATAAATAGAAATAGCTGAGTGATATCTGGGGGAGCAGAGCTGAGTTGGGTAGTGAATTTATCCTAAGTCATTCAAGTGACTTAAGATATTGGGCTTCCCTCATAGCTCAGTTGGTAAAGAATCCGCCTGCAATGCAGGAGACCTCTGTTTGATTCCTGGATCAGGAAGATCTGCTGGAGAAGGGATAGGCTACCCACTCCAGTATTCTTGGACTTCCCTTGTGGCTCAGCTGGTAAAGAATCCGCCTGCAATGTGGGAGACCTGGGTTTGATCCCTAGGTTGGGAATATCCCCTGGAGAAGGGAAAGTCTACCCACTCCAGTACTCTGGCCTGGAGAATTCCATGGACTGTGTCCATTGGGGTTGCAGAGTCAGAAACAACTGAGCGACTTTCCCTTTCATTTTTCATTCAAGTGAAAAAATCTAAGAGGTGAACAGAGGCTGAAACCTCTGGAGTGTTTGACCTTGAAGTGTCAGACAGAGGAAGGCAGGTTCAAATTTCAAGTCCCAGGGGTCAAGGCAGGTCAAGTCAAAGCAGCCCTGAAACCAAGTAGGAAAGCCCAGAGCTGGAAGTCAATTCAAGCCTGGAGCAGAGCAGGATCCAAGGCAGAAGGTCCCAGGTAATTGCTGTGTGCGAATGTGCCATGCGTGGCTGGTGGGTGAGAGAAGCTTACATGTCCTGGCAGAATGGCTACATACTTTGTGACTAGTGTGAAATAAGAATTCAGGGTCTCCTTGGTGAAAAACTGAGAATTTCAAGACAGCAAGAGCAGGGACCTTCTTTTTTTTTTTCTCAAGATTTTTTTTTTTTAATGTGCACCATTTTTAAAATCTTTATTGAATTTGTCACAATATTACTTCTGTTTTATGTCTTTGTTTTTTGGCCGTGAGGCATGTGGGAGCTTAGTTCCCCAACCAGGGATCAAACCCGCTGCATTGGAAGGTGAAGTCTTAACCACTGGACCCCTGCAGGGCCCTTCCGAGTGTGGGTCCTGTGCAACTCTACAGGTTGCTCGCCTGTGAAGCTGATCCTGGGGACGGGTTTGGTGGGGAAGGAAGGCAGTGAGCTCCTGGCTGTGTGTGTTACAGCAGAATCTGGCAGGCCCTCAGTGGTCAGGCCTGGGTGAAACAGCCCAGAGAGTGCCAACTAAAGCCATCCTGATGCTAAGAGTCGTTCATTCTAGCAGCTAAAAGCACCCTGGGAGTTGGTAGACCATGTCACATGGTCCAGAATAGTCAGTCAAAAAGACAAAGCCAAGGTCCCTCAAGCCTCATGTCTAACAATCCAATCACAGGCTCTCCCCCATATCATATTCTGCAGCCTATCCCAGCCAAAGACTACATTGGCCATAAATGAAACAGGAGAGCAAGAACAATAACAGTGGTACAGATAGTCTTGGGCAGGTAGGGTTCAGCTGACCACATTCATGACTTTCCTAAGGTTTCCCATACATTCTTGGTACCAGAGATCACAGGCCCTTCATCTCTTTTGAAGGGTCTATTTCCTTTATGTCATGCACGGTGGTGCTGAAAGGTAGGAAGAGGAAGGGTGACGGCATGGTAATTTGATTCACGCTCTGATGTTGTAACACTCTTGCCTGAGAATAGATCATGGGGAAAAGTACATTCAATCTTCAATCAAACTCAAGAATCTAAGCAAACTGCGGTCTCTTCTCCTGGAAGAAAAAAGATGATCTGCAATGTTGAGGTAGCAGCCTGCAGATATAACTTAGAGGTCATACTTAGAAGTCAATCTTTTACCCATGTAAGTATACACACACATTCTCCAGGCAAGAATACCAGAGTGGGTTGCCATTCCCTTCCCCAGGGAATTTTCCTGACCCAGGGATCAAACCTGGGCCTCTCGTATTGCAGGCAGATTCTGAGCCACCAGCGAAGCCCATATTTATAAATATATACATACAATATGTTGAGGGCTTCCCAGGGGCGCTAGTGGTAAAAGAACCTGCCTGCCAATACAGGTGGGCTTCCCTGTGGCTCAGACGGTAAAGTGTCTGCCTACAATGCGGGAGACCTGGGTTCGAGAGACATAAGAGATGTGGGTTCAATTCCTGGATCAGGAAGATCCCCTGGAGGAGGGCAAAGCAACCCATTCCGGTATCCTTGCCTGGAGAATCCCATGGACAGAGGAACCTGGTGGGCTACTGTCCATAGGGTCACAGTTGGACACGACTGAAGTGACTTAGCATGCATGCAAAGATGCTGTAAATCCAGTTCTAAGAAAGCTATCACCTATATGGGAAAAATTGATTTCTTCCATGTCTGCCAGTGGCTGGGGTTGAAATTACGTAAGTGCAAGTGTCAAGCTCTCTCCTTCCCACCTAGCCTTGCCAAGCCACGTGGTTTGCAAAGCATGTTTCTTCCTCATGCAAGGAACCAGGAACTCAGAACCAGGATCTCAGGTTAGATAGAAGACCACCAACTGGTTAAAAAGAAAAAGAAAGGATAAAACCACCTCAAAAGATTTTCGAGTCCCAGCTGTCTTGAAGCCCCGCTCTGACAGAGCTGCAACTTAGTTTTGTATATACTCCAGTGGTATTTTGACTCCAGAATAAGGGTTGGGTGTTCACAGTCTACTTTCTGTGTCGTCTGATGATGCCTGAGGTTTAGAGAAGTCAGACACTGAGACAAACCGTGGAGAATGTGAAAGGGATCATTCAGGTGTTTCCTCGGATTAAACAGAAGTTTACTCCACAGGCAGTAGCATTAATGATTCACGCTGATATAGCATCACTATTTCAGGTCATTTATTACTTACTTTAACGATTTGTCAAAGATGTCAATGTGTATAGAGAAAGAGAGGGAAAATTGCACACATATTTATTTTACTTCTTCATACCAATTGGACATCATTTGTATTTGGTCTTTGCGACCAAATACAGGTGCTACTAAATACAGGTCTGTTGTAGACCAAATACAGGTCCACAGGTGTTACTCTTTACCACGAAAGAGGGGCTGAAGTTACAGCTACTTGAGGAGGAAATTTGTGTTTTGGGTAAGTCTTGAAAAACAAAGCTTACAAAGTCATGGTATGTGTAACTACATGCCTAAAATGATGGTACAGTAAGAGAAAATCAAGATAGCAAAAAATATGAAAATATTTTAAACTGAATTATTATTTTTCCTGAAAACTACTCTAATGTTTTCATTTCTCTCTTCGACTCTAAACCCTATGAAGGCAGGGTGGTTGCCATGTCTGTGAAGTGCTGACTGTTGCTTGCAAAATGGTTCTCTAAGAGTGTGTAACAGAAGACCTCCAAAGGGACAGAAGAATAAATTAATGATGGGGTGGTGAACAAATGTTGGAGCAATAGAGTGCTGACAATTGCACATCTTGAAGGTATTTAATGCCACTGAATTTTATGCTTTCAAATGGTTATAGTGGTAGTTTATGTGTTTAAAATTCAAAATGAAAACGAATAAAAAGCTCAAAGCTTCCCTAGTCCATTGTCAGATGAGTCCATATCATAGTTCAGATACCATACCATACCATGGTTCAAACAGAAAAATGTCATGAGCCAAGTCACATCTACTCAAGGAGAAGGAACCCCACACATATCATGATGAGCCTGTCAGACTGACATTATGTCTGACATCACATTGGAATAAAAAAACAACAGCTAGACATTGTCAAAGGAAATCTCCTAGACTGGCAAAAGGGTCTGTAGGGGTTGGTGGATTGCGGTTCCCATGTTGAATCCAGCCCCATTGCCTGTTTCTGCGTCTTGTGGGAGCTAATAATGGTTTTCATCATTTTCCAATGGTTGAGAAAACAAATCAACAGGAGAATACTGTTTTGTGACACATGATCATGACAGGAAATAACTTTTCAGTGCCTCTAAGTAAACCTTGACTGGAACACACCTCCTCCCCATTCCTTTAGGTATTGTCTATGGTGCTTTAGAGCCATAATGGCAGATTTCAGTAACAGCAATGGAGACCATATGGCCTGTAAAGCCAAAAATATTTCCTATGTGACTCCTTATTTAAGCAGTTTGCTGGCCCTTGCTCTGGAGAGTGGACACTACTGCTAGAAGAAAGTGGCCCCTCCCAGGGGGAGACCCACCTCAGCGTCCAGGCTGGGGGCCACCTTCTTGGAAAAGCCTCCCTACAGAGAAAAGTTCGTCAGAGAGAGAGAATCCAGTTCAGTGCCCTAGAAGGGCCTGGTCCATGGGACTGCTGTGGTAACGACACCCCTGCCTGCCCTTGCTCCAACATACCCTCACTCACATTGTTTTTTTAGATTTTTTTTGAAGTATAGTTGATTTACAGCATTGTGCCAATCTCCACTGTACAACACGTTGACTTAGTTATACACATATATACATTCCTTTTCATATTATTTTCCATTACAATTTATCACAGGATATCAAATATAGTTCCCTGTGTTATTCAGTAGGACTTTTCTGTTTTCTCTTTATAAAATAGTTTGAATTTGCTAATCCCAAACTCCCAGTCCTTCCCTCCCCCCCATTCCCCTTGGCAACCACGTCTGTTCTCTATGTTTGTGAGTCTATTTCTGTTTCATAGATAAGTTCATTTGTGCCATATTTTAGATTGTAGATATAAGTGATATCACTCTTATGTCTTTCTCTGACTTACTTCACTTAGTATCATAATCTCCAGTTGCATCCATTTTGCTATACTCATTTCTTTCTTGGGGGGGCCAAATCATGAGGCTTGTGGGATCTTAGGTCCCTGATTGAACCCTGGGTCACGGCAGTGAATGCACCCAGTCCTAACCACTGGACTGCCAGGGAATTCCTACACCCTCACCTACATTATCTGCTTCCTGCTTTCTCCCCTTTCAAAGCTTTCATACATGCATGATAGTCCATGTCCCAAATATACCAGCCTTAGGAAGGGGAGGGATGGAAGTACAGCTGAGGACATAGTCGGTGCCCAGTATTTAAATATTAGCTCTTTGAATCATCCCCACAACTATCCCAGAAAGGAGGCTTTATTAGCCCCATTTTGTAAATAATATTAGCTACTTCTCCTTCCCTTTTTTCCTGAGTGATTGCCATGGACCCTAGCATTATTCTATGAGCTGTACATAAATAGTTTCGTCTTCAGAACAAGTCTACAAATAAGTACAGTTATACTCATTTTGCAATTGAGGTCACTGAGGTCAAGGTATATTAAGTAATTTGTCCAAAGTCACTCAAAAAGGAAACACAAGACCAGAATTTGGACCCAGGTGTCTTGGCATGGAGCCAGGACTTCAATCGCTCAGCTAGTAGGCCAGCTCCCACTACAAAAGTGCCAAAAGGTTCTTGATTTTGCTAAGGAAACCCAGATGGTAACCACAGAGTGGTTGGCATTTCAAACCAACCTATCTTATTTCAAATCCCACCTTCTTTCCACCACTCCTTAACCCATCTTATCTCAGGATAATAGCCTTTATTAGTCAAGGGACCACTACCTATCGCAATTCTCAATCTTCTCTTCTGACGATAACAATGGGGCCAGCTGTCATGGTCCCCTTCTTTAAGCAGAGCTTGACTGGTAACAAAGTGAAAACCTGTCCTTTTTCTGATCAGACTGACCCTCCTGATCTGTTTGAATAATGGTTTTTCAACCAGATATTTTCAGAAATGATACAGATTTGTTGAAGGAGAGAAAGAAGAATATCAACTCTGTTATTGCTATACATAGGACAACGACTAAGAGGATCAGCTTTCTCTGATACATGAAGTTTATCCAGAGATGAGAACGTCTTCGGCTCCAAACAGGCTAAGAATGCTGGGGGGACGATTGAAGGGAACTATCCATGTGTGACTGTCCATGTGTCCATATGTGACTCAGGTAGCAAAGACAAGTGCTTTTTCTAAAAAAAAAAAGAAAGAAAAAGAGGCGTTCACAGGAAACAGTGTAAGGGAGTCAGCAACAGACTCCATTTGAAAAGTTTGCTGGGGACACCGGTTCTGCACTCTGGGTTCCTGGAACTCATATCTGCCTAAAATCGGTTGCAACTTGTCAAGAGCTCCTTGGAAGAACCAGAAGCCTTGGAATGATACGGAAGGCCAGATGCGAACTGCCCATGAGCAGAAGGAACCCCTCTTTCTTGTTTCTGGAATCAGCTGGGGGTCTGACTCAGCAGGTAAAGGACAGACTGGATCCCCAAGTGTCTCCTCCTTCACCAACTCCTCCTCCTCCCCTCCCACCCTGCTCCCGCCTGGAGTCTGTAGCAGGACTGCAGACGCCCCAGGGCCTTGCTTGGGACAGTGAGGCAGAGGGTGAATCATCAGAGGTGTTTTGCAGGTATGTAAATGCTACCTGGATGTAAAAGGAATATAGGACCAAGCTGGCAAGAATGTTTGAGTGAATAACATCAAGGGGGACCATGCAGTTTGCATTTCTAAAGTGGAGGGGAAAAAAAGATCAGAAGCCAATAAGGTGGCAGTGAGATCCTATTAGGTGTATAAGAACTGGTATTCGTTTTAGCCATCTGTAAGGGCTTCCCAGGTGGTGCTAGTGGTAAAAAAAAAAAAGAAAAAAATAACCTGCCTGCCAATGCAGAAGATATAAGAGACCTGAGGTCCATCCCTGGGTTAGGAAGCTCCCTGGAGGAGGAAATGGCAACCCAATCCACTATTCTTGCCTGGAGAATCCCATGGACACAGGAGCCTGAGGGGTCACAAAGAGTAGGACACAACTGAAATGACTTCAGTTCAGTTCAGTCGCACAATCGTGTCTGACTCTTTGCGACCCCATGAACCGCAGCACGCCAGGCCTCCCTGTCCATCGCCAGCTCCCGGAGTCCACCCAAACCCATGTCCATTGAGTTGGTGATGCTATCCAACCATCTCATCCTCTGTCGTCCCCTTCTCCTCCTGCCCTCAATCTTTCCCAGCATCAGGGTCTTTTCAAATGAGTCAGCTCTTTGCATCATGTGGCCAAAGTACTGGAGTTTCAGCTTCAACATCAATCCTTCCAATGGAACACCCAGGAATGATCTCTTTTAGAGTGACTGGTTGGATCTCCTTGCAGTCAGGGGATCTCAAGAGTCTTCTCCAACACCACAGTGCAAAAGCATCAGTTTTTCGGTGCTCAGCTTTCTTCACAGT